>NC_053499.1:153494738-153499738 GCF_905171775.1 Rana temporaria | reverse complement strand
GCCGGCGCGCCCTCGCAATTTACGGAGCTACTGCTCCGTGAATCGAGGGCAGCGCAAAATATTTGCGGGGGCGCAGGGCAAAATCGTTGCCCTGTGTCTCCGCAAATAAAGCGCAAATGTACCTGAATCTGGGCCAATGTTTAAAATTTACGGTGCTTTGGCTAAATCTAGTTGAGTTGGGGTTCACATTCGCTTTAAGCCGCGGCACGCAGAAAAATCTGCGAAAAAGGGGCGGGGCCCCCAGCTAAGTTGAGAATGACGGTAAAGGAAAAAGAAAGAAGCGATTAAATATAAATAAGAATAAAAAATTCATTATAGGAATGTTACCGGAGGTAAATGCGGGAAAGGTGAACTCGCGCTCCAAGTACGGGGGAGGGGGGGGGACGACGACTATCAGAGCGAGCCAAGAGGCGTCTTTTCATTTTTAAAGAGCTCCTCTCCCATAAACACGGCCTAGGCGAACGCTGCGGCGCTGTGTACTCAGCATTGGTAATTGATGAGAAGGTAGAAGACATAATGATCGCCGATTGCAGCTTTGTAGCCCCCGGTCAGGATTAACCTTTCAGGAGTCCTTCTTCGCCGGAGCGCCAGCCGTTCCCCGCTCATTAACTATTGATCAAAGCAAACTTTTATACGATATTATTATTCATTTGCCGAGCTCATCAACCTGCGCAAAAAAAAAAAAAAAAGACACACCGCTCTCTACCTACTGCGCCTCACCGTTGGGTTTCCAGCAGCCTTTGTGAAGCTTCTTTATGTAAAATTTTTTTTTTTGCACCTTAAAGCTGAACGCCGCGTTTAACCACTTAAGACCTGGACCTTTAGGCAGGTAAAAGATCCGGCCAGTTTTTGCGATTCGGCACTGCGTCGCTTTAACTGACAATTGCGCGGTCGTGCGGCGTGGCTCCCAAACCAAATTGGCGTTCCTTTTTCCCCACAAATAGAGCTTTCCCTTTAAATAGGTGGTTCGGGCCAAGCTGGCCAAAATTAACTATTTACTACACTAACGGGTGCATTTGCTGGGTGCGCTGTATTAAAGCGGAACAAAAGTTCTGCTGTCAAAAACTATGAGCAAGCAGGCTCTCTATTGCAGAAAAGACACTCAATGCCTCTACTAAAATATATCTACCTATCTGCTCGCTGTTTTCTCTGGCATATAATAATAATATCCCTTTAAAAATTGGGTTCGGGCCAAGCTGGGCAAAACAAACTATTTACTACAGTAAAAGGTGCACTTGCTGGGTGCGCTGTATTAAAGCGGAACTCAATTTCTGCTGTCAAAAACGATGAGCAAGCAGGCTTTCTATTGCAAAGGAGACACTCAAAGCCTCTTCTAAAATACACCTACCTGCCATGCTCGCTGTCTTCTCTGGCATACAATAATATCCCTTTAACCACTTAAGGACCGGACCAATATGCTGCTAAATGACCCAAGGGTTTTTACAATTCGGCACTGCGTCGCTTTAACAGACAATTGCGCAATCGTGCGACGTGGCTCCCAAACAAAATTGACGTCCTTTTTTCCCACAAATAGAGCTTTCTTTTGGTGGTATTTGATCACCTCTGCGGTTTTTATTTTTTGCGCTATAAACAAAAATAGAGCGACAATTTTGAAAAAAAATCTATATTTTTTACTTTTTGCTATAAATATCCCCCAAAAACATATATAATTTTTTTTCCTCAGTTTAGGCCGATACGTATTCTTCTACCTATTTATGGTAAAAAAAATTGCAATAAGCGTTTATCGATTGGTTTGCGCAAAATTTATAGCGTTTACAAAATAGGGGATAATTTTATTGCATTTTTATTATTATTTTTTTTTACTACTAATGGCGGCGATCAGCGATTTTTTTCGTGACTGTGACATTATGGCGGACACTTCGGACAATTTTGACACATTTTTGGGACCATTGTCATGTTCACAGCAAAAAATGCATTTAAATTGCATTCTTTATTGTGAAAATGACAGTTGCAGTTTGGGAGTTAACCACAGGGGGCGCTGTAGGAGTTAGGGTTCACCTAGTGTGTGTTTACAACTGTAGGGGGGTGTGGCTGTAGGTCTGACGTCATCGATCGAGTCTCCCTATAAAAGGAAACACTCGATCGATGCGCCGCCACAGTGAAGCACGGGGAAGCCGTGTTTACATACGGCTCTCCCCGTTCTTCAGCACCGGGGAGCGATCGCGAGGGGGCGGTTTGAAACGAATAGCCGCGCCCTCGTCCCAGGTCGCTCCCTGAGGCTTAGCGACCGCCGCATGTACCGGGGGGGGGGGTCCCGATCGGACCCCCGACCCGCGGAAAGGCAGCGTCGTTCTGCCTGTCCGTGCCATTTTGCCGACGTATATGTACATGCGGCGGTCGTTAATCGGTTAAAGTGGAACTAAAGTTCTGCTGTCAAAAACTATGAGCAAGCAGGCTCTCTATTGCAAAAGAGACACACTCAGTGGGCCGGATTCAGATACATTGGCGCATATTTATGCCGGCGTAGCGCATCTTATTTACACTACCGGACCAGCGCGGAGAGGCATGTACTGTATTTCAGAAAGATATTACTCACCAAGATGCGCCAGCGTAAAGTATTTTCGACGGTGTAAGGCGGCATAAGTGTAAGTGGGCGTCACCCCATGCAAATGATGGTCCGACCGTGTCGCAGAGAGATACGTCGGGCATATCTTCAATGGCGCATGCTCTGTGACCACGACGGATTGTCTACCCCCCATCTGCGCATGCGCACAACCCCTAAGATACGCCAGCCCACTGCCTACGCCCAGGGCATAAATACGCCCAGAGATGCGCCCGTCAAGTGCAAAAGTACCCAAGCATTTTTTATTACTGCTAGGACTTGTCTGCACCAGGTGCTAAGAAAAAGAGGAAGCTGAATTTCTCCCCTGCTGAGAAGGCTGTGATTATTGAGGGCCTGGATAAATATGGCGCTTGCCTCTATGGGGCACAGGCTGGCACTACCAGCAAGGTGGAGAGGGATCGTAATGTCCTGGAAATAACAACCCAGGTGAATGCCCTTGGCGTTACGGCTCGGTGTGCTTGCTGGATGTGCTGCATTAAAGCGGAATTAAAGCTCTGCTGCCAAATACTACGAGCAAGCAGGCTTTCTATTGCAAAAGAGACACTCAATGCCTCTTCTAAAATACACCTACCTGCCTACAGCGCCCCTCTAAATTTTGCGCCTAGGGCGGTGGTCCCCCTCACACCCCCCACGCTACGCCACTGCTGTGCAATGCTAGGTTGTGTTTGTAAAAGTCTGACACGGGTCAGCCCCCGCTGTAAGTGTTACAGTGCTGCATTCTGAGCAATCACTGTTGGATAGGAGACTGAGGAAATGCTCCCTCCAGCCTGCAGCAGACTAATGACATCATCTCAGCCTAGGCAAACTCACTATAGCCTAAGGATGACTTTATAGGGTGAATTTCTATTAACGCAAACTTGTAAGGCCGATAAACGGTCCACTTTTTTTCTTTAGAACGCAGATTCCGATCTGACGGATCTCCAATGAAACGCGTTCAGGCACCTCCACTTGTCTCCATGATGATCCGGGGCTTCAAAATCGTGACTTGGGTAGAGAACGATTATGTATATTTTCACTTTAATTTCACCAGATGACGAGAAGAAGA
Source organism: Rana temporaria (assembly GCF_905171775.1). NCBI lineage: Eukaryota > Metazoa > Chordata > Amphibia > Anura > Ranidae > Rana > Rana temporaria. The sequence continues at coordinate 153,496,109 of NC_053499.1, read as the reverse complement.
CAAAGAGAGCCGCCGCCGCGCTGCTCATAAAACGCCGCGCTCCTAATGAATACAAATCATCGAGCGGCAGGCCGGGGAGTCGCTGCTGACTCATTTTTATCCCTGCCATTCAGAGATATTACAGAGTGAGTGACATGGTGGGCGCTCGCCGCAGCCTGCTATAAATACGCCGGGAACGCGCCGCCGAGGTGCCGATGCTGACACCTATTACAAATCTGCTCTACTCTTAATTGGTCTATTTTTCCCCAGAGCCCATACAAGCTGCCATTGTTATAGATTGTATCATTCCACTCCTAATGATGACGGGGGGAAAAGCTCCAAATGCAATTATTACATTCCTCGCTCGCTAGGATGAGGTAGGCTGAGAGGGCGACTTCAAGAGCACCTGTCACTTCTACAGGGGACGTGCAAAACGCTCACCGGGGTTGGCGAGAAAAACTGGGCGCATCGTGACCACTGCAAACATCAGTTTTAACCACTTAAGGACCGCCCCACATATATATCCTATGTCAGGGATAGCGGATCTCCAGCTGTTGCAGAACTACAAGTCCCATGAGGCATAGCAAGACTCTGACAGCCACAAGCATGACACCCAGAGGCAGAGGCACGATGGGACTTGTAGTTTTTAAGGCTCCACCCACTACAGGCTGCCTGCAGAAAATTAGAGGAGGGGGCAGAGACAAGACCAGTCACCCTGCACAAGGAGAGAGAGAGCAGAAATGAGGGAGGGTCCCAGCAGGCTCCACCTATTGTAGGCTGCCTGCAGAAAACTACAGGAGGGGGCGGAGACAAGACCAGTCATATACCTCCCAACATTTAAAAAATCCAATGCGGGACATCTTGTTGAGCGGGGGGGGGGGGGTCAGGGGGGTGCCGGAGATCAAAGTTGTTGTGCAAATACCTCTGTCCCGACTCCCCGCCAGCGCCATCCACCTGCACCTCCATCATCCACCATGGTCCGTATTTCCCGCACTGTGATTGGGCGTCTAGCGGTCATGCGGAGGCGGGACTTCTGGACATCCGCAGACAGGCCAGCCCCACGACGCACATGATGCCAATACGCCCAATCACAGGCCAGGCACCGGACACCAAACATGGCGGGGGAAATCAAACATGGAGGCACGGAATGTCGCCCCCCGTAATGTCTAGTCCGCTGGACCCCGGGACACACTTTGAATTGCGGGAGGATCCCGCGGAATCCGGGACGGTTGGGAGGTATGCAGTCACCCTGTACAAGGAGAGAGAAAGCAGAGATATGGAAGGGGTCCAGCAGGCTCCACCCACTACAGGCTGCCTGTAGAAAAATAGAGGAGGGGGCAGAGACAAGACCAGTCACCCTGCACAAGGAGAGAGAAAGCAGAGATGAGGGAG
>NC_053499.1:151736287-151771272 GCF_905171775.1 Rana temporaria | reverse complement strand
AGGACTTTTTCCCTTCTTTTTTTTTTTTTTTTTTTTCTTTTTTTTTTTTTTTTTCACTTCAGACTCTACCTCATAGAGTGCGTGTTTTATGCTCATATTCTGCGTACCAGCCCATTGCATCTCTATTTTGGTTTGGCATCATTAGTGTTGCTTTTCTTTATACCCCTTTATTTTTCTTTATTTTTTTTTTTTTTTTTTTTTTTTAAATTTTATATATATATATTTTTTTTTCTTTTTCCTTTTCCTTTTTGTTCTGATTTTTCTCTTTTTTCTTTTTTTCTTTATATTCATATGCTGTTGTAACATGCACTTATACGAATAAACCAATATGAACCCAAATGTTACTCCATTTGCAAAAGAGCCAAGAAAAAACAACAAAAATTAACCATTTCAAATTTTTACCCCCCCCTTACCCCTACCCCTCCCCCCCCCCTGTCTCACCTTAGACATTCTCTTCATACCGGTAGGTCTTTCTAATTTTCTTCTAAGGGAGCGTTTAAATTTCTTCCCGTAGGTTTTCTGCGTAACTCCATGTTTTCTTGAAAATCCTCCAGTTTTCCCATTTTGTGCTTAATAAGATATTATTACCCTCTAACCCCTCTTTTAGTTCTTCCATTTTGTATGTTTCTTCGACCGCGTCGATCCATTCCCACATTAAAGGGGGGTCTGGATCTTGCCACCTTCTAGGAATTAATCTCTTAGCGGCATTCAGGAGGTGCGGTACCAGTGAGTCCCTATACCTTTTAATGCCTTCTTCTCCCCCATGAAATAAAACAACCCATGGGTCCATCTTTATCTTTTTCTTTGTGATCTCTTCCACGCAACCCAATATATTTTCCCAATACTCTTTTATCTTGGGACATCCCCACCAAAGGTGTGCCATATTTCCTGGTGATCTACAACCCCTCCAGCAGTCTCCTGTCTGCCCCTCTTTAAATTGTTTTAATTTATCCGGTGTCATATACCAACCGGCAATGCATTTATAACACATTTCCGCCGTGCGGCTGTCAACTGCGGAGGAGTGAGTCAGAGCCAACATTCTCTCTATTGTGGTCCTATCCCGCTGTGTGCCCAATTCCCTTTCCCATTTTTCAATGAATGGAGGTATGTCCGGCTCCCCCATCTTCAGTAGGATCCTATATAGTTTTGAAACAATACCTTTGGATCTTTCTGTGGTACAGATTTTCTCAAGATCTGACAACTGGTCTCCCGACCTCAAAGGGTGGGGAAGACCTTGTATAAAATGGTTTAGCTGCTGATACCTCCACTCATTGATTTCCATTAAATTTTTATTAAGTTTTAACTCCTGCAGTGTTCTAATGTGACCCTCACTCATTATATCTCTTAGTTGTGCAGTGTCTTTTTTAATCCAATGCCCCCCAACTTGTGTCTTACCCGGTGCAAAAAAATCGTTGTTTTTCAGTGCTATGAGAGGTGAGTTGTATTCTTTCTCAATTTTTTTATATACTATATCCCATGTTTTCAGTGCCTTTTTTGTTATCTCGTGTAGATTTGTATCCAGTGTCCTAAATTTGGGGGGATTCCAGATTATCTTATCTAACCTTGCCTGTGATATTTCGTTTTCTAAACTTACCCACCTTTTTTCTTTATTGACTCTGGCCCACTCCACCACTCTTGTTAATATCACCGCATCGTAGTATCTCTTAACATCCGGAACGGCGAGTCCACCCTTTTTTTTTGGTTGCCTTAATGTTTGAGAAGATATCCTATGTTTCTTATTCTTCCATATAAAATTCATAATTAATTTATTGAGGGCCGAGAGTAGCGTTCTCGGGAGGGCTATGGGGATCATCTGGAATTTATATAGGACCTTTGGCATGATAATCATTTTGCAATAATTGATTCGTCCTATCCATGATATTGCTCTGTTTTCCACCCTTTTTGTCTCTTTCTTAATTTCGTTTAACAATGGGATGAAATTTATCGCGTAGGTTTTTTTGATTGATTTTGTTAGCAAGATCCCAAGATATTTAAGTTCGCTGACCCAGGCGAAACGATGGTTCATTTTCAGGGATTTTTCTTCTGTCTTACTAACATTTATACTCATGATCTCCGTTTTGGTGATATTCAATTTGAAATTTGAAAATTCTCCATATTCATGGCAAAGGCTTAGTAGATTTGGAATTGATGTTTTGGGTTCAGTTAAATAGAAGAGGACGTCGTCTGCGAAAGCTGCGAGTTTATGTTCCTCCTCTCCTATTTTGATCCCTTTTATTTTTTGGCTGTTACGAATCTTGGCTAGCAGGGGTTCCATTGACAACACAAACAGCAGTGGTGACAATGGACACCCCTGCCGCGTTCCATTTTTCATTTGAAATGTTTGCGAGAAGCTGCCATTTATTTTTATTTTTGCCGAGGGGAACTGATAAAGGGCGGCCACCCAATTCATCATCCCCTTGCCAAACCCTATTTCCTTTAAAGTAGAAAGCATGAATCCCCAGTCTACCCTGTCGAACGCTTTCTCTGCGTCTATCGACAGGAGTAGGCCTGGGGACCCCGCTGATCTCATTTTCCGGATTATCAAAAGTGTTCTTACCCCGTTATCCCTCCCCTCTCGCCCCTGAATGAAACCCGTCTGATCTGGATACACCAATTTATTCATTTCCTGCTTCACTCTCCCGGCCAATATCCCTGCGAACAGTTTTATATCCGTGTTCAGCAAGGATATTGGCCGGTAGCCCGAGCAGCCCTCCAAGTCTTTGCCTTCCTTCGGGATAACAGTTATAATTGCTTCCGAGGCCTCCTTACTTAATTTGTGCCCCTTCCCAAGGCCGTTAAAATACTTACATAGCCTTGGTAGTAGTATCTCTTTACATTTTTTGTAGTACAATACTGTAAAGCCATCTGGGCCTGGGCTTTTACCTGAGGCTGAGTTTGTTAGTGCTAACTTGATTTCATTTTCCGTGATTGGCCTATCCATCCCCTCGGCATCAATTTGACTAATTTTTGGGAGTCTTGCATCTTTTAAAAAGGTTGAAATCTTATTTTCTTTCTCTCCTATCTGCCAGGTCTTTTGTTCTATTGAGTATAATTTTTCATAGTATAATCTAAATGTTTCGGCGATTTCTTTTGTTGTATGGACAACCTCTCCTTTTTCATTTTTAATTTTGTCAATATAATTCCTTGTTTTCTTTTTTTTCACCAGCCGAGCCAAATGTTTGCTTGTTTTATTTCCCCACTTGTATCTTTCCCCTGCTATTGAGTTAAATTCTTTTCTTGTTTCCTGATCCATGAGATCTTTAAGTATATTTCGTTTATTGACCAGGGTTAGGTATACATCTCGTTGCTTACCTTCTTTTTTGTGTTTTTGTTCTAAGCTGAAAATCTCATCTATTAATTTTACTTTTTTACTGGTTGCTTCTTTTTTTCTCCTTGCTCCTTCCGAGATCAGAACCCCTCTTATCACTGCCTTGTGGGCATCCCATATGGTTGCCGCCGAAATTTCCTCAGTCTCATTCATCTTAAAATATTCTTCTAGTTCTTTTTTAACCCTTGTTAAGCTTTTTTCCTCAATCAGTAGTTCCTCATTTAATCTCCAGCTTTGATAAGGCCTTTGATTGCCCAAAATTTTTATAGATATACTAATGGGCGCGTGATCGGAGATCGTCATGGGCTCTATTCTCGTCTCGACCACCCCCTCCAGCATTCTATGATCAACAAAGATGTGGTCGATCCGAGAGTAGCTTCCATGCACCTGGGAATAAAATGTATAGTCTCGCTGAGTAGGATTAAAAATCCTCCATGTATCTACGAGCTGACTTCTATGTAGGCTAGCTTTGGCCTTTCTTAATTGTGTGTCCTGAGTTTCTAGTGTACGGTGGGACTTATCCACTTTCGGATCCATGCAGAAGTTTAGGTCTCCTCCTAATATTATCTTTCCCCTGCTGAAGTCTTTTAATTTCCCTAAAATTCCCAATATGTATTTCATCGGGGAGATGTTAGGTGCATATACGTTTACCAGGGTATACTCTTCTTCCTCCAATTTTCCTCTCAAAAAGAGGAATCTCCCTTCTGGGTCAGTTAGTCTATCTGTAGGCACAAACCTAGTCCCCTTGGCTACCCCTATTGCGACCCCTCTGGCTCTCTTGGAGATGGTGTCTCCATAATACCAAGTGGGAAAGTCTGGCGAGTACATCCTTACGTTTGACCCTATTGTCAAATGGGTCTCTTGTAGGAATACAATATCTGCCCTGTAGTGTTTCAGTTCCTTTAGCACCTTATGTCTCTTGTATGGGCTGTTTAGACCCTTGACGTTGTATGAGAGGCATTTAATTACTGGCATCTTCGTTCTCTTTTTTTTTCCTCCCTAGGTCTGGGTCTGCAATCTTCCTTTCTATGGTTTACACTCTCGTCTAGTTGTCCAGGTGAGACAGGGCTTCTTCCCCCCCCCCTCTGTCCCTCTCCCCTCTTCCCCCCTCCCCCCTCCCCCCCTCTCCCCCCCTCTAACCCTTCCCCCTCCTTCTCCCCTCCCCCCTCCCCTCCTCCCACTTCCCCATTTGGCCTATTAAAGGCCCCTGAACCAACTGTCATGTCTTGGTTCAGAACACTCTGGGTGAGGTTTTTTGGGATTTTCCTCCCCCTCCCCTATCTTTTGGATAGAGGGGGTGGAGGGTCGGTTACACCTATCTCCCCCCCATCCCCCGGGAACCCTCTCGGGTCCCGAAGGCAAAAAGGGGGAGAAAAGAGAAGACAAAAAAGACAAAATCAAAAAGAAAGGAGCAAAGCCCGACCAAGGGGACCATCCGAAAAAAAAACGGAAAGGGTCTGAGAGAAAAAAAAAAACACAAAAAAAAAAAAATGAAAAACAAAAAATATATATGTTGTACCGAAAGATCGACCAGGCCGGAAAAGAAAGGGAGAGAGTGGGAGGGGGTCTCTAAATAGAGCCCCCTCTCTCACTCCACCCCTCCCCTCAACTCCAGCCTGGGAGATCGGGCACCTGAATGTCCAGTTTCCTACAGAACTCGTTTAAATCCTCGGGGAATCTCAATATTGCAGATCTTCCCTCTCTTGTCCCAATTAGACAGGCGGGGAACCCCCAAGTGTATTTGATATTCAGATCTATCATCTGTTTCAGGAGCGGTTTTAGCAGCCATCTTCTTGCCAAAGTTTCAGGGGCCACGTCGGTGAAGATCTGGAGGTTCACCCCTTCAAAGACTATCGGGGGTTGCCCCCTCAGCTTCTTCCAGATTTCTTCCTTGTCTACAAAAAGTCGGAACCTTATTATAACATCTCTAGTTCGCTCCGAGGACACTCTTTTCGGATTTCCTACTCGATGTACCCTTTCGATCATGATTGGATTATCTGCCGATCTTTCCAGTAATGAATTAAATATCGTCTGTGTTATAGTCCTGAGGTCCTCCCCCCTCTTCTCTGGTATTGACCTTATCCTCAGGTTTTGTCTCCGGTTTCTGTTTTCCTGATCTTCTAATTTATAGAGAATGTGCCTCTGTTGTAATTGAATCTGGTTGATCTGATCTTTTAGTGAGATTGATTCTTGTTCTTGTTTCTCTATTTGTTCCTCTGCTGATTCAAGTCTGGAGAGCATATGGCCCAAATCGGTCCGCAGATTCTGTATTTCCCCCATTATCGTATTTTCCAATTTTTGCAGCATCTCTGCCATTTCTCCTTTTGAGAGGGACTGTGCATCTGATCTTTGTTCATCCGTCCTGCTGCTTTCCAGTCCCCCTACTACGGACCCTTCATCTCTTGATTCCATAGATGTTTCTCTGGAATTTTCACTCTGTGGCTTCTTATTTTCAGTCTTCTTCGCTTTATTTACTTGTTGTTGTTGCTTTGTTACTCCCTGGGCTCCAAGAGCTCGTGGGCTTTCTCCTCTGGTCACGAAGGGTCTTATTGAACTTGTTGCTGTTATGTTGCTTGGGGTAGTGGGGGGTCCCCCCTTTGTTGATCTGCTTATCATTCTGCTCATGTTAATTACCTTCCTTCTGATTCTCTTCCCCAGCTTGACCTTTTGTTTCCAGCAGAAAAAAACACACTTGATATAATGGAGGTAACCCGTATGGGGTACCAGGTGCGATGGGACTGGAGGTGTCGAGGTGTTTTTTTTTTTTTTTTTTTAATGTGTTATCCAATTTTGATCAGAAAATCCGGTATACTTATAATCATGGGCAGGACTTCTAAGCAATTTTCCCGATTTTTTTCCTTTATTATTTCTTTTATTTTAACCCTTCTTATAGGACCCTTCCCCTATTTCATACGTTTATTAGTGATTTTAGGGTGTCTCCCGGTCTGATTCCTAGAAGAATAGTGTCTGCATCTACTAGGGGAGTAATTTGGACAGTGGTTCACCTATTTAGCATTCACTATTAGGGCGTTGAGGGGAGGGGTACAGAGTGACTTTAGGTTTCCTTCCCTTTACAATCTCTTTTCTGGCTAATTTAATGGCCTAAGAAAGTATGGTACTCCAGGGAAATGGGAGGATTCCCGTATCGAGGGGGGACCTAGGGGTCTCTCTGAGGGAGGGGTACTTATAGTTGTCCTTTGGTCCACAGCGACCTAGAGGGTACAGGGGGATGCCCCCGTCTTTAGAATAATATATGAATGGAGGGAAAAAATATATTTGTGTAAATTTGCAGATTTGCCTGCTCTGACTTTTTCAGCTGTGATGTGGTTAGTCTCCTTTAGTCAGTTGATGTGTCCTTATCTACCCTTCTATTCAGGGTCATTTAGAACAGGCAGCTGCTGCTTATCTATAAATTCTCGATTTCCTCAACTATTTGGGTCCTCCTGTTCACGGATGGGGGATTTTTCTATACCCCATCCAACCTTGCAGGGTACATTTTCCCAGTATAATCAACATCCATATTCTATGCCCTGTTGGGCACAGCTTATCATACAAAGGGAACGTAAAAAAAAAAACAAGCAGCATGTGAGATATCACATGCTAAATTTTTCCAACGAGCCTGGTGTGTCTCCCTTTTGCAAAAATGTTCACAGAGATTTACTATATGCAGCCCTTCTGAATCTTCTTAAAAAAAAAACGTAATCACAGTTTAAAAGTATACCTCACGTCTCTTGTATCCGCTGGGAGAAGTGCAGTCCTTTCATCAGAGCTCAGCATATCGCTGGCTTACCATACTCACGTCTGTGGTTTGTAGCCAGGCAGGAGAGAGTGTGGTCGGCGGGTGCTGTCCTCCCGGTGCTTGCCCTGCTTGACTTACTTCTTATGTCCTCAGTTTACTTGTGTGGGCTCTGTTTCCTAATGCAACGGGACGGTGCGGCCAGCAACCCGCTATCTACAGCTCTCAGTGCGGTGGAGTTCGAGCGGTCCCGGCGGCTCCCTAGAGAGCCGATAAGGAAGCTGTGCAGCGTGTGCGTGTGAATGGGGGGGGAGCCGCTCTCTCACTTGCTGTAGTCCGTCCTTCCTCCCGACTCTCCCATAGCTCTTCCTCCTCACCCAAGAGCGCGACGCGTCCTCACGTCCTCACGTCCTCACGTGCACGCCCATTCCCGTATTCTTTTTCCCATCTTAATGCTCTTTATAGTTTGACTTATTTCATCTTTTGTAATTTCCCCCTCTAAACCGCCAATTATTTTCATCCGATAGGCCCGGGAGCTTTACCTTTTCTAGATATTGTGAAAAAATATATATATAATAGTGCGCTATATTACAATGTGTTGATAAAAAATAGTGTGTAAGGCTGCCAACACAACATGGAAAAACTGTAAGACAAAATATAAAGAAAAAATGTGGCGCCAATAAAAACACAAATGCCCTGTAAGGCAATATCAGACTCAACAAAATCGATAAGACTTGAACAGTGAGTACATATGAAGAGATCAAAGGGACTCCCCCACAATCAGGTGAGTACCTGGATCAATAAATCGTGAATAATGAGTGTATCGACTCAAACCACATTCCCAATCAACAGGGAAGTGAAATCCACAATGTAAAAAACTGTGCACATGAATGAAAACAAGTAACTGTGATGTTCATAAAGTGTCAAAGTAAAAAAGAACAATGGTTGTCATGAACCATGAGGTCCCATTTAGTGCATATAAATGATTTGTATGCATAAAATTTATACAGTCCCAGGGAACATCAATCTTTATGGTAAACGATGTATTATCTCCAGACAAAATCAGCAGTAGAAATAAATACGTTGTGCCCTTACCGGATGGAGTAGACCCACATCTCACCATACGGTGGGGGGTCTTCAAGGCTTGCGTAGGCCGATTGCCTTACAGGGGTAACTTTCCAGGCACTCCTAAAGCTCTTTTCCGGTGGGACCTTTCCACTCTGATTAAACCAGGGATCTGGAACTGGTGACAGTAATGATGATATTCCTGGAGGTAGTTGGAGTTCTCAGGGGATCCAGTGTACCAGTATAAATTAAAAAGAAAAGAAAAAACACCTCCTCATCGCATAAAAAAATTTATTAAAAATTTCAAAAATAAGGATAAGCTCCCAAAAGTCTCAAATAAGGGATTCTCAATAAACCATTATCACACCAAAAAAGAAAGCAGCACTGCAAAAGCAATCTTAGCATCAAGGCACACACACTTCAGAGAAGGATAAAAGTAGCTGTGCGCAGTGTAGGATGGATATGATCAGATGCCCGACCGGTTTCGTATCAAAATACTTCTACTGGGGTGCATATCTGAATCATCTTATCCTCCTGCGCTTTAAATACCATCTCTACTTACCCCCATGGGACCAGCACTCATCGTTAATGGCGTGCGTTCCAATTGCTGACATTTCCGGTGGGCGTGTGCTCCAGGCGCCCGGAAATGACATCTATTCAATCCAATGGTTAAAAAACACCTATCTTCCCTGTGTATGTTACAAGCGCTCCAGGCGCCCGGAAATGACATCTCCTGTGTATCAGCCCATCAACATGATCTCCCCTCAGCTCCCCTCCCTTCCAGGAGGATGAGCCAATCAGCACCAGTCCCAGCATGTGTGAGTCTAGTGAGGCGGAGCGCATCATAGGCCGACGCTAGCCCCGCCCCCTCATGACACAGCTCCATAGTAAGGAGATATGCAGACGTTGTGCCAGTGTGTAAACACAACTGCACCTGCAAATTAGTGCGTGGAGGAGGTTCATTGATCTATAATGGATCACAGGGCGATCAGTAGAGATGTGACAGGGAAAATATCAGAGGAAAAGGGAACATAAAGAATGGCTAGAACATAGAGACATGTATGGAGGGCCTCCTGGTGGTGGGAATTGGTAAATGAAATCACCATACCACCTATATTCATGGGCTGCTACATAACACAACTCTCATATGTAGGCGCCATCTAGTGGTCAAAAACGAAAATGATGAAAATAATGACCATTTAAATCGTCCCATATTATTAAGCTATTAATAATCTATGAAAATTATAAATTACTTTTTGGATTGTAGATGGTGTCCTGGGAGTAAGTAGAAAAATGGAAAGATTCTTCAAAAAACAGAAAAAATATATATAGAAAAAATACACAATGACTTATAAAATTCCAATATATTAATACTGGTCATATAAATCAGGACTGGTTGATGAAGGAGTTAACGTCCCACTCCACATTGAGGCCGTGGGGGACGTAACTCTTCAATTGGTAGATCCAGAAGACCTCAAGCTTTGATACACCCCGAACACTGGGCTCACCTCTCCAGTGAGGAACGAAGTGGTCAATAACCTGAAAGGTCGTCCCCTCAATTCTTTTATTATGCTGTTCAAGAAAGTGCCTGGGTACAGTGTGTTTTGTGCACCCCTTCTTGATTTTGGCTATGTGTTCCCCTACCCTTATGGTGAAACTTCTAATGGTGCGGCCCACATATTGTTTCCCACAATGACAGGTAATGAGATACACCACGTGTTTGGTGGCACACGTGGAAAATATTTTCATGGGGAATACAAGGCCGGTTACTGATGATGTAAAGCTAACTGTTTTTCTCTTATTAGAATTATGTAAGCATACCTTACACTTTCTACAAGGGTGATAGCCTTTGGATAAAGGGAAAAAGGAAATTTTACCTGGAGGGTCTGGTATATTTGGCGCAAGTTGATTTCTTAGAGGGACAGCCCCTCTATAAATCACACCTGCTTGTGCAGGAAGAACCGGTCCCAACAAGGGATCATTTTTCAAAACTGCCCAGTGTTTTTGAATGATACTTTTAATTTGTCTGTATTGGGTGGAAAAAGTGGTGAAGAACGAGTGTTTAAATTTGTTATCTTGTGCTATTTTGACCCTTTCCACAGTCAATGTGGACCTATCTACTGCAGAGATTTTCTTAATTTCTTCTTCTATGGCCAGATTACAGTATCCCTTTTCCACAAACCTTTCTTTCAAAGTTTGTGCCTGGACCTTGAAATCATTTAAGTTAGAGCAGTTCCGTCTTAGTCTAAGCATCTGGCTACGGGGCACCGAGCCTAGCCAGGACGGGTGATGGCAACTGTCCTGTGGGATGAACCCGTTGCGGTCCGTGCTTTTAAAGTATGTCCTGGTTTTAAGTTGATGGTTTTCAATAAAGATTTCAAGGTCAAGGAAATGTATACTTAAGGGACTCGCCTCATAAGAGAGACAAATCCCAACTTGATTGTCATTCAAGATAGTCATGAAGGTATCAAGGGAGGTACGATCCCCTTTCCATAGGAGGAGGATGTCGTCTATATATCGAGCCCACAGAGCGATCTCAGGTCGCTCTAGAGCATAGACGACATCCTCCTCCCATTTGGCCATAAAAATATTAGCCAAACTGGGGGCAAACTTGGCCCCCATGGCTACACCTTTCTCTTGTAGATAAAAGTCACCTCCGTACCAGAAATAGTTGTGAGAAGTTGCGAACCTCAACAGGTCCATGATGAATAACTTCTGTATCACAGGAATAGTTTCTACTCTATCCAGAAAGCGGTCAACAGCTTGAAAGCCTAAATGATGGGCAATACTGGTGTATAACGAGGCCACATCAGCTGTGACTAATAAAAGGTCCTCCGTATAGGGTACCTCTTGTAATTTGGCGATAGTGTGTCTGGTGTCCTTCAAGTAGGAGGGTATACTTTTCACAATAGGTTGGAGATGGTAGTCTATGTATTTCCCTACTCTGGATGTTATTGAATTAATACCACTTACAATAGGCCGCCCTGGTGGACGGGTACTATTTTTGTGTACTTTGGGCAAGTAGTACATGACTGGTATACGCGGAACCTTAGGCACAAGGTAACTCTTCTCTTTATTGTCCAATATTCCCTTTCTAGCCCCCATATCAATAAGTTTTTTCAAAGAAACCTTAAATTTAGAAGTGGGGTTCGAGGGTAATTTAATATATGTGGAACTGTCCCCCAGAATATTATACATCTCTTCGTTATAAGCAGTTTTGTCAAGAACCACTATCCCTCCTCCCTTGTCCGCAGGACGGATCACCAGATCCCTCCTTTCACATAATGTCTTTAATCCAAGTTTAATATTAGGGTCAGAATAATTCCTTTTGACAGGAAGTTCTTCCAAATCTTTGATGACTAAATCTCTGAACACTTTGACACTAGGTGCTATTGGACATGAAGGGTTAAAGAGGGAAGGGTTAGAAAGCCCCGTATGTATAATCTCTGTAGTAACCTCTGGGAGACTCGGTCTACAGGGATTGGAAATAAAATACCTTTGGATATTCATTTTTCTCACGAACTTTTGTACATCAATAAAAGTATTAAATTTATTGAGAGTTCTGGATGGAGCAAATTTTAAGCCCTTGTCTAAAACCACTTTCTCTGCATTGGTAAATTCAGCTGAACTTAAGTTAAAAATTCCCGCCAATGTTATACTCTTCTCCTTTTTCTTCCTGGCCCTCCTCCCCCCTCTCGTCCCCCGTTTCGTTCGTCCCCCCTGGGGAAGTTCTCTGGTCCCCTGTGAAAATCCCCCGGATGGGTGGATTTGGGCAGATTTTGATTATAATTATAGGGCGGTCGATCAAAGTGGTCGTCATCCCTTCCCATATAACCATAATGGGACTCGTGGGTCCTAGATGGATAGTCATATCGAGGTGTACGTGGTCCACCTGGTGTACCGTATGATCTAGGGGGGTAAGCAAAATAATCCTCTCTCCTGTAAGGTGATCGATCATGGTAGGATCTATCTCTTGATCTTTCTTTATGACCTTGTGGTTTCCCTTTCATACCTTTACCCCTTCCCCTATTTGGGGGTGGGGGACCACCATTGGAATAGTTGGGAGTTCTAGGCCCTGTTCCAGTGGTGTTTTGTCTCATGTCTTTAGGCATAGAGACCTGAGTCATAGATGGTTGTGAAAAGGAAAGGACTTTGGCCTCACTAGTGGAGGGCTGTGATACCTCCATTTCAAAATTGGAAGCATTGACATTGGGATCAGTGCTTATTTTGGCCTGCCAGCTGAATACTGACCCGGCCTTATAATCAGCAAAATCCCTTGTATACTTCTTCTGTTTTTTGTTCTTTTGGTCTTTTTCTTCCTTCTCTAAGTGATTCCTCAAGTTGGTTGATAATGTGATATATTCTGTAGTAGATTTGGAAGATAGGAGTTTCTCCTTAATTTCCTTTATTTCTCTATCTAGAGCGGTCATCCTAGTTTTCTTCTTTTCTATTAAAAATTTCAAAAGGGAAATACCCTTTGAATTAAAAAATTGGAACCAGGAATCAAAGTCTGGGTCCCCCTGTTGGGGGTGTACATCCCACCTTAGACCCCTGGGAACCATGTCTTCTTTGACATAATGCTCCAGGAATGCCACATCCCACTGGAGATGCAATTCCGAGGTCATCACGTTCCTGAGTCTGAGGAAGGGACCACCAACCTCAGAATCCGTATTTAGAATGGTGAATACCCCCTCTGTACTAAACGGTCGACTACTGCGGTAGTCAAAAACATCCATTGTAAATTGCAGCAATATAAACAAATCCTAAGGTACAGTGAAAAAATATATATATAATAGTGCGCTATATTACAATGTGTTGATAAAAAATAGTGTGTAAGGCTGCCAACACAACATGGAAAAACTGTAAGACAAAATATAAAGAAAAAATGTGGCGCCAATAAAAACACAAATGCCCTGTAAGGCAATATCAGACTCAACAAAATCGATAAGACTTGAACAGTGAGTACATATGAAGAGATCAAAGGGACTCCCCCACAATCAGGTGAGTACCTGGATCAATAAATCGTGAATAATGAGTGTATCGACTCAAACCACATTCCCAATCAACAGGGAAGTGAAATCCACAATGTAAAAAACTGTGCACATGAATGAAAACAAGTAACTGTGATGTTCATAAAGTGTCAAAGTAAAAAAGAACAATGGTTGTCATGAACCATGAGGTCCCATTTAGTGCATATAAATGATTTGTATGCATAAAATTTATACAGTCCCAGGGAACATCAATCTTTATGGTAAACGATGTATTATCTCCAGACAAAATCAGCAGTAGAAATAAATAAGTTGTGCCCTTACCGGATGGAGTAGACCCACATCTCACCATACGGTGGGGGGTCTTCAAGGCTTGCGTAGGCCGATTGCCTTACAGGGGTAACTTTCCAGGCACTCCTAAAGCTCTTTTCCGGTGGGACCTTTCCACTCTGATTAAACCAGGGATCTGGAACTGGTGACAGTAATGATGATATTCCTGGAGGTAGTTGGAGTTCTCAGGGGATCCAGTGTACCAGTATAAATTAAAAAGAAAAGAAAAAACACCTCCTCATCGCATAAAAAATTTATTAAAAATTTCAAAAATAAGGATAAGCTCCCAAAAGTCTCAAATAAGGGATTCTCAATAAACCATTATCACACCAAAAAAGAAAGCAGCACTGCAAAAGCAATCTTAGCATCAAGGCACACACACTTCAGAGAAGGATAAAAGTAGCTGTGCGCAGTGTAGGATGGATATGATCAGATGCCCGACCGGTTTCGTATCAAAATACTTCTACTGGGGTGCATATCTGAATCATCTTATCCTCCTGCGCTTTAAATACCATCTCTACTTACCCCCATGGGACCAGCACTCATCGTTAATGGCGTGCGTTCCAATTGCTGACATTTCCGGTGGGCGTGTGCTCCAGGCGCCCGGAAATGACATCTATTCAATCCAATGGTTAAAAAACACCTATCTTCCCTGTGTATGTTACAAGCGCTCCAGGCGCCCGGAAATGACATCTCCTGTGTATCAGCCCATCAACATGATCTCCCCTCAGCTCCCCTCCCTTCCAGGAGGATGAGCCAATCAGCACCAGTCCCAGCATGTGTGAGTCTAGTGAGGCGGAGCGCATCATAGGCCGACGCTAGCCCCGCCCCCTCATGACACAGCTCCATAGTAAGGAGATATGCAGACGTTGTGCCAGTGTGTAAACACAACTGCACCTGCAAATTAGTGCGTGGAGGAGGTTCATTGATCTATAATGGATCACAGGGCGATCAGTAGAGATGTGACAGGGAAAATATCAGAGGAAAAGGGAACATAAAGAATGGCTAGAACATAGAGACATGTATGGAGGGCCTCCTGGTGGTGGGAATTGGTAAATGAAATCACCATACCACCTATATTCATGGGCTGCTACATAACACAACTCTCATATGTAGGCGCCATCTAGTGGTCAAAAACGAAAATGATGAAAATAATGACCATTTAAATCGTCCCATATTATTAAGCTATTAATAATCTATGAAAATTATAAATTACTTTTTGGATTGTAGATGGTGTCCTGGGAGTAAGTAGAAAAATGGAAAGATTCTTCAAAAAACAGAAAAAATATATATAGAAAAAATACACAATGACTTATAAAATTCCAATATATTAATACTGGTCATATAAATCAGGACTGGTTGATGAAGGAGTTAACGTCCCACTCCACATTGAGGCCGTGGGGGACGTAACTCTTCAATTGGTAGATCCAGAAGACCTCAAGCTTTGATACACCCCGAACACTGGGCTCACCTCTCCAGTGAGGAACGAAGTGGTCAATAACCTGAAAGGTCGTCCCCTCAATTCTTTTATTATGCTGTTCAAGAAAGTGCCTGGGTACAGTGTGTTTTGTGCACCCCTTCTTGATTTTGGCTATGTGTTCCCCTACCCTTATGGTGAAACTTCTAATGGTGCGGCCCACATATTGTTTCCCACAATGACAGGTAATGAGATACACCACGTGTTTGGTGGCACACGTGGAAAATATTTTCATGGGGAATACAAGGCCGGTTACTGATGATGTAAAGCTAACTGTTTTTCTCTTATTAGAATTATGTAAGCATACCTTACACTTTCTACAAGGGTGATAGCCTTTGGATAAAGGGAAAAAGGAAATTTTACCTGGAGGGTCTGGTATATTTGGCGCAAGTTGATTTCTTAGAGGGACAGCCCCTCTATAAATCACACCTGCTTGTGCAGGAAGAACCGGTCCCAACAAGGGATCATTTTTCAAAACTGCCCAGTGTTTTTGAATGATACTTTTAATTTGTCTGTATTGGGTGGAAAAAGTGGTGAAGAACGAGTGTTTAAATTTGTTATCTTGTGCTATTTTGACCCTTTCCACAGTCAATGTGGACCTATCTACTGCAGAGATTTTCTTAATTTCTTCTTCTATGGCCAGATTACAGTATCCCTTTTCCACAAACCTTTCTTTCAAAGTTTGTGCCTGGACCTTGAAATCATTTAAGTTAGAGCAGTTCCGTCTTAGTCTAAGCATCTGGCTACGGGGCACCGAGCCTAGCCAGGACGGGTGATGGCAACTGTCCTGTGGGATGAACCCGTTGCGGTCCGTGCTTTTAAAGTATGTCCTGGTTTTAAGTTGATGGTTTTCAATAAAGATTTCAAGGTCAAGGAAATGTATACTTAAGGGACTCGCCTCATAAGAGAGACAAATCCCAACTTGATTGTCATTCAAGATAGTCATGAAGGTATCAAGGGAGGTACGATCCCCTTTCCATAGGAGGAGGATGTCGTCTATATATCGAGCCCACAGAGCGATCTCAGGTCGCTCTAGAGCATAGACGACATCCTCCTCCCATTTGGCCATAAAAATATTAGCCAAACTGGGGGCAAACTTGGCCCCCATGGCTACACCTTTCTCTTGTAGATAAAAGTCACCTCCGTACCAGAAATAGTTGTGAGAAGTTGCGAACCTCAACAGGTCCATGATGAATAACTTCTGTATCACAGGAATAGTTTCTACTCTATCCAGAAAGCGGTCAACAGCTTGAAAGCCTAAATGATGGGCAATACTGGTGTATAACGAGGCCACATCAGCTGTGACTAATAAAAGGTCCTCCGTATAGGGTACCTCTTGTAATTTGGCGATAGTGTGTCTGGTGTCCTTCAAGTAGGAGGGTATACTTTTCACAATAGGTTGGAGATGGTAGTCTATGTATTTCCCTACTCTGGATGTTATTGAATTAATACCACTTACAATAGGCCGCCCTGGTGGACGGGTACTATTTTTGTGTACTTTGGGCAAGTAGTACATGACTGGTATACGCGGAACCTTAGGCACAAGGTAACTCTTCTCTTTATTGTCCAATATTCCCTTTCTAGCCCCCATATCAATAAGTTTTTTCAAAGAAACCTTAAATTTAGAAGTGGGGTTCGAGGGTAATTTAATATATGTGGAACTGTCCCCCAGAATATTATACATCTCTTCGTTATAAGCAGTTTTGTCAAGAACCACTATCCCTCCTCCCTTGTCCGCAGGACGGATCACCAGATCCCTCCTTTCACATAATGTCTTTGATCCAAGTTTAATATTAGGGTCAGAATAATTCCTTTTGACAGGAAGTTCTTCCAAATCTTTGATGACTAAATCTCTGAACACTTTGACACTAGGTGCTATTGGACATGAAGGGTTAAAGAGGGAAGGGTTAGAAAGCCCCGTATGTATAATCTCTGTAGTAACCTCTGGGAGACTCGGTCTACAGGGATTGGAAATAAAATACCTTTGGATATTCATTTTTCTCACGAACTTTTGTACATCAATAAAAGTATTAAATTTATTGAGAGTTCTGGATGGAGCAAATTTTAAGCCCTTGTCTAAAACCACTTTCTCTGCATTGGTAAATTCAGCTGAACTTAAGTTAAAAATTCCCGCCAATGTTATACTCTTCTCCTTTTTCTTCCTGGCCCTCCTCCCCCCTCTCGTCCCCCGTTTCGTTCGTCCCCCCTGGGGAAGTTCTCTGGTCCCCTGTGAAAATCCCCCGGATGGGTGGATTTGGGCAGATTTTGATTATAATTATAGGGCGGTCGATCAAAGTGGTCGTCATCCCTTCCCATATAACCATAATGGGACTCGTGGGTCCTAGATGGATAGTCATATCGAGGTGTACGTGGTCCACCTGGTGTACCGTATGATCTAGGGGGGTAAGCAAAATAATCCTCTCTCCTGTAAGGTGATCGATCATGGTAGGATCTATCTCTTGATCTTTCTTTATGACCTTGTGGTTTCCCTTTCATACCTTTACCCCTTCCCCTATTTGGGGGTGGGGGACCACCATTGGAATAGTTGGGAGTTCTAGGCCCTGTTCCAGTGGTGTTTTGTCTCATGTCTTTAGGCATAGAGACCTGAGTCATAGATGGTTGTGAAAAGGAAAGGACTTTGGCCTCACTAGTGGAGGGCTGTGATACCTCCATTTCAAAATTGGAAGCATTGACATTGGGATCAGTGCTTATTTTGGCCTGCCAGCTGAATACTGACCCGGCCTTATAATCAGCAAAATCCCTTGTATACTTCTTCTGTTTTTTGTTCTTTTGGTCTTTTTCTTCCTTCTCTAAGTGATTCCTCAAGTTGGTTGATAATGTGATATATTCTGTAGTAGATTTGGAAGATAGGAGTTTCTCCTTAATTTCCTTTATTTCTCTATCTAGAGCGGTCATCCTAGTTTTCTTCTTTTCTATTAAAAATTTCAAAAGGGAAATACCCTTTGAATTAAAAAATTGGAACCAGGAATCAAAGTCTGGGTCCCCCTGTTGGGGGTGTACATCCCACCTTAGACCCCTGGGAACCATGTCTTCTTTGACATAATGCTCCAGGAATGCCACATCCCACTGGAGATGCAATTCCGAGGTCATCACGTTCCTGAGTCTGAGGAAGAGACCACCAACCTCAGAATCCGTATTTAGAATGGTGAATACCCCCTCTGTACTAAACGGTCGACTACTGCGGTAGTCAAAAACATCCATTGTAAATTGCAGCAATATAAACAAATCCTAAGGTACAGTGAAAAAATATATATATAATAGTGCGCTATATTACAATGTGTTGATAAAAAATAGTGTGTAAGGCTGCCAACACAACATGGAAAAACTGTAAGACAAAATATAAAGAAAAAATGTGGCGCCAATAAAAACACAAATGCCCTGTAAGGCAATATCAGACTCAACAAAATCGATAAGACTTGAACAGTGAGTACATATGAAGAGATCAAAGGGACTCCCCCACAATCAGGTGAGTACCTGGATCAATAAATCGTGAATAATGAGTGTATCGACTCAAACCACATTCCCAATCAACAGGGAAGTGAAATCCACAATGTAAAAAACTGTGCACATGAATGAAAACAAGTAACTGTGATGTTCATAAAGTGTCAAAGTAAAAAAGAACAATGGTTGTCATGAACCATGAGGTCCCATTTAGTGCATATAAATGAATATTGGACAATAAAGAGAAGAGTTACCTTGTGCCTAAGGTTCCGCGTATACCAGTCATGTACTACTTGCCCAAAGTACACAAAAATAGTACCCGTCCACCAGGGCGGCCTATTGTAAGTGGTATTAATTCAATAACATCCAGAGTAGGGAAATACATAGACTACCATCTCCAACCTATTGTGAAAAGTATACCCTCCTACTTGAAGGACACCAGACACACTATCGCCAAATTACAAGAGGTACCCTATACGGAGGACCTTTTATTAGTCACAGCTGATGTGGCCTCGTTATACACCAGTATTGCCCATCATTTAGGCTTTCAAGCTGTTGACCGCTTTCTGGATAGAGTAGAAACTATTCCTGTGATACAGAAGTTATTCATCATGGACCTGTTGAGGTTCGCAACTTCTCACAACTATTTCTGGTACGGAGGTGACTTTTATCTACAAGAGAAAGGTGTAGCCATGGGGGCCAAGTTTGCCCCCAGTTTGGCTAATATTTTTATGGCCAAATGGGAGGAGGATGTCGTCTATGCTCTAGAGCGACCTGAGATCGCTCTGTGGGCTCGATATATAGACGACATCCTCCTCCTATGGAAAGGGGATCGTACCTCCCTTGATACCTTCATGACTATCTTGAATGACAATCAAGTTGGGATTTGTCTCTCTTATGAGGCGAGTCCCTTAAGTATACATTTCCTTGACCTTGAAATCTTTATTGAAAACCATCAACTTAAAACCAGGACATACTTTAAAAGCACGGACCGCAACGGGTTCATCCCACAGGACAGTTGCCATCACCCGTCCTGGCTAGGCTCGGTGCCCCGTAGCCAGATGCTTAGACTAAGACGGAACTGCTCTAACTTAAATGATTTCAAGGTCCAGGCACAAACTTTGAAAGAAAGGTTTGTGGAAAAGGGATACTGTAATCTGGCCATAGAAGAAGAAATTAAGAAAATCTCTATAGTAGATAGGTCCACATTAACTGTGGAAAGGGTCAAAATAGCACAAGATAACAAATTTAAACACTCGTTCTTCACCACTTTTTCCACCCAATACAGACAAATTAAAAGTATCATTCAAAAACACTGGGCAGTTTTGAAAAATGATCCCTTGTTGGGACCGGTTCTTCCTGCACAAGCAGGTGTGATTTATAGAGGGGCTGTCCCTCTAAGAAATCAACTTGCGCCAAATATACCAGACCCTCCAGGAAAAATTTCCTTTTTCCCTTTATCCAAAGGCTATCACCCTTGTAGAAAGTGTAAGGTATGCTTACATAATTCTAATAAGAGAAAAACAGTTAGCTTTACATCATCAGTAACCGGCTTTGTATTCCCCATGAAAATATTTTCCACGTGTGCTACCAAACACGTGGTGTATCTCATTACCTGTCATTGTGGGAAACAATATGTGGGCCGCACTATTAGAAGTTTCACCATAAGGGTAGGGGAACACATAGCCAAAATCAAGAAGGGGTGCACAAAACACACTGTACCCAGGCACTTTCTTGAACAGCATAATAAAAGAATTGAGGGGACGACCTTTCAG
Source organism: Rana temporaria (assembly GCF_905171775.1). NCBI lineage: Eukaryota > Metazoa > Chordata > Amphibia > Anura > Ranidae > Rana > Rana temporaria. The sequence continues at coordinate 151,751,111 of NC_053499.1, read as the reverse complement.
GTTATTGACCACTTCGTTCCTCACTGGAGAGGTGAGCCCAGTGTTCGGGGTGTATCAAAGCTTGAGGTCTTCTGGATCTACCAATTGAAGAGTTACGTCCCCCACGGCCTTAATGTGGAGTGGGACGTTAACTCCTTCATCAACCAGTCCTGATTTATATGACCAGTATTAAATATTGGAATTTTATAAGTCACTGTATATTTTTTCTATATATTTTTTCTGTTTTTTGAATAATCTTTCCATTTTTCTACTTACTCCCAGGACACCATCTACAATCCAAAAAGTAATTTATTAATTTTCATAGATTATTAATAGCTTAATAATATGGGACGATTTAAATGGTCATTATTTTCATCATTTTCGTTTTTGACCACTAGATGGCGCCTACATATGAGAGTTGTGTTATGTAGCAGCCCATGAATATAGGTGGTATGGTAATTTCATTTACCAATTCCCACCACCAGGAGGCCCTCCATACATGTCTCTATGTTCTAGCCATCCTTTATGTTCCCTTTCCTCTGATATTTTCCCTGTTACATCTCTACTGATCGCCCTGTGATCCATTATAGATCAATGAACCTCCTCCACGCACTAATTTGCAGGTGCTGTTGTGTTTATACACGGGCACAACGTCTGCATATCTCCTTACTATGGAGCTGTGTCATGAGGGGGCGGGGCTAACGTCGGCCTATGATGCGCTCCGCCTCTCTAGACTCACACATGCTGGGACTGGTGCTGATTGGCTCATCCTCCTGGAAGGGAGGGGAGCTGAGGGGAGATCATGTTGATGGGCTGATACACAGGAGATGTCACTTCCGGGCGCCTGGAGCGCTTGTAACATACACAGGAAAGACAGGGGTTTTTTAACCATTGGATTGAATAGATGTCATTTCCGGGCGCCTGGAGCGCACGCCTACCGGAAATGCCAGCAATTGGAACGCACGCCATTAACGATGAGTGCTGGTCCTATGGGGGTAAGTAGAGATGGTATTTAAAGCGCAGGGGGAGAAGATGATTCAGATATGCACCCCAGTAGAAGTATTTTGATACGAAACCGGTCGGGCATCTGATCATATCCATCCCACACTGCGCACAGCTACTTTTATCCTTCTCTGAAGTGTGTGTGCCTTGATGCTAAGATTGCTTTTGCAGTGCTGCTTTCTTTTTTGGTGTGATAATGGTTTATTGAGAATCCCTTATTTGAGACTTTTGGGAGCTTATCCTTATTTTTGAAATTTTTAATAAATTTTTTATGCGATGAGGAGGTGTTTTTTCTTTTCTTTTTAATTTATACTGGTACACTGGATCCCCTGAGAACTCCAACTACCTCCAGGAATATCATCATCACTGTCACCAGTTCCAGATCCCTGGTTCAATCAGAGTGGAAAGGTCCTACCGGAAAAGCGCTTTAGGAGTGTCTGGAGAGTTACCCCTGTAAGGCAATCGGCCTACGCAAGCCTTGAAGACCCCCCACCGTATGGTGAGATGTGGGTCTACTCCATCCGGTAAGGGTACAACTTATTTATTTCTACTGCTGATTTTGTCTGGAGATAATACACCGTTTACCATAAAGATTGATGTTCCCTGGGACTGTATAAACTTTATGCATACAAATTATTTATATGCACTAAATGGGACTTCATGGTTCATGACAACCATTGTTCTTTTCTACTTTGACACTTTATGAATATCACAGTTACTTGTTTTCATTCATGTGCACAGTTTTTTACATTGTGGATTTCACTTCCCTGTTGATTGGAAATGTGGTTTGAGTCGATACACTCATTATTCACGATTTATTGATCCGGGTACTCACCTGATTGTGGGGGAGTCTCCTTGATCTCTTCATATGTACTCACTGTCCAAGTCTCATTGATTTTGTTGAGTCTGATACTGCCTTACAGGGCATTTGTGTTTTTATTGGCGCCACATTTTTCTTTATATTTTGTCTTACAGTTTTTCCATGTTGTGTCGGCAGCCTTACACACTATATTTTTTTACCAACACATTGTAATATAGCGCACTATTATATATATTTTTTTCACTGTACCTTAGGATTTGTTTATATTGCTGCAATTTACAATGGATGTTTTTGACTACCGCAGTAGTCGACCGTTTAGTACAGAGGGAGTATTCACCATTCTTAATACTGATTCTGAGGTTGGTGGTCTCTTCCTCAGACTCAGGAACGTGATGACCTCGGAATTGCATCTCCAGTGGGATGTGGCATTCCTGGAGCATTATGTCAAAGAAGACATGGTTCCCAGGGGATTAAGGTGGGATGTACACCCCCAACAGGGGGACCCAGACTTTGATTCCTGGTTCCAATTTTTTAATTCAAAGGGCATTTCCCTTTTGAAATTTTTAATAGAAAAGAAGAAAACTAGGATGACCGCTCTAGATAGAGAAATAAAGGAAATTAAGGAGAAACTCCTATCTTCCAAATCTACTACAGAATATATTACATTATCAACCAACTTGAGGAATCACTTAGAGAAGGAAGAAAAAGACCAAAAGAACAAAAAACAGAAGAAGTATACAAGGGATTTTGCTGATTATAAGGCCGGGTCAGTATTCAGCTGGCAGGCCAAAATAAGCGCTGATTCCAATGTCAATGCTTCCAATTTGGAAATGGAGGTATCACAGCCCTCCACTAGTGAGGCCAAAGTCCTTTCCTTTTCACAACCATCTATGACTCAGGTCTCTATGCCTAAAGACATGAGACAAAACACCACTGGAACAGGGCCTAGAACTCCCAACTATTCCAATGGTGGTCCCCCACCCCCAAATAGGGGAAGGGGTAAAGGTATGAAAGGGAAACCACAAGGTCATAAAGAAAGATCAAGAGATAGATCCTACCATGATCGATCACCTTACAGGAGAGAGGATTATTTTGCTTACCCCCCTAGATCATACGGTACACCAGGTGGACCACGTACACCTCGATATGATTATCCATCTAGGACCCACGAGTCCCATTATGGTTATATGGGAAGGGATGACGACCATTTTGATCGACCACCCTATAATTATAATCAAAATCTGCCCAAGTCCACCCACCCGGGGGATTTTCACAGGGGACCAGAGAACTTCCCCAGGGGAGACGAACGAAACGGGGGACGAGAGGGGGGAGGAGGGCCAGGAAGAAAAAGGAGAAGAGTATAACATTGGCGGGAATTTTTAACTTAAGTTCAGCTGAATTTACCAATGCAGAGAAAGTGGTTTTAGACAAGGGCTTAAAATTTGTCCCATCCAGAACTCTCAATAAATTTAATACTTTTATTGATGTACACAAGTTCGTGAGAAAAATGAATATCCAAAGGTATTTTATTTCCAATCCCTGTAGACCGAGTCTCCCAGAGGTTACTACAGAGATTATACATACGGGGCTTTCTAACCCTTCCCTCTTTAACCCTTCATGTCCAATAGCACCTAGTGTCAAAGTGTTCAGAGATTTAGTCATCAAAGATTTGGAAGAACTTCCTGTCAAAAGGAATTATTCTGACCCTAACATTAAACTTGGATTAAAGACATTATGTGAAAGGAGGGATCTGGTGATCCGTCCTGCGGACAAGGGAGGAGGGATAGTGGTTCTTGACAAAACTGCTTATAACGAAGAGATGTATAATATTCTGGGGGACAGTTCCACATATATTAAATTACCCTCGAACCCCACTTCTAAATTTAAGGTTTCTTTGAAAAAACTTATTGATATGGGGGCTAGAAAGGGAATATTGGACAATAAAGAGAAGAGTTACCTTGTGCCTAAGGTTCCGCGTATACCAGTCATGTACTACTTGCCCAAAGTACACAAAAATAGTACCCGTCCACCAGGGCGGCCTATTGTAAGTGGCATTAATTCAATAACATCCAGAGTAGGGAAATACATAGACTACCATCTCCAACCTATTGTGAAAAGTATACCCTCCTACTTGAAGGACACCAGACACACTATCGCCAAATTACAAGAGGTACCCTATACGGAGGACCTTTTATTAGTCACAGCTGATGTGGCCTCGTTATACACCAGTATCGCCCATCATTTAGGTTTTCAAGCTGTTGACCGCTTTTTGGATAGAGTAGAAACTATTCCTGTGATACAGAAGTTATTCATCATGGACCTGTTGAGGTTCGCAACTTCTCACAACTATTTCTGGTACGGAGGTGACTTTTATCTACAAGAGAAAGGTGTAGCCATGGGGGCCAAGTTTGCCCCCAGTCTGGCTAATATTTTTATGGCCAAATGGGAGGAGGATGTCGTCTATGCTCTAGAGCGACCTGAGATCGTTCTGTGGGCTCGATATATAGACGACATCCTCCTCCTATGGAAAGGGGATCGTACCTCCCTTGATACCTTCATGACTATCTTGAATGACAATCAAGTTGGGATTTGTCTCTCTTATGAGGCGAGTCCCTTAAGTATACACTTCCTTGACCTTGAAATCTTTGTTGAAAACCATCAACTTAAAACTAGGACATACTTCAAAAGCACGGACCGCAACGGGTTCATCCCACAGGACAGTTGCCATCACCCGTCCTGGCTAGGCTCGGTGCCCCGTAGCCAGATGCTTAGACTAAGAAGGAACTGCTCTAACTTAAATGATTTCAAGGTCCAGGCACAAACTTTGAAAGAAAGGTTTGTGGAAAAGGGATACTGTAAGCTGGCCATAGAAGAAGAAATTAAGAAAATCTCTATAGTAGATAGGTCCACATTAACTGTGGAAAGGGTTAAAATAGCACAAGATAACAAATTTAAACACTCGTTCTTCACCACTTTTTCCACCCAATACAGACAAATTAAAAGTATCATTCAAAAACACTGGGCAGTTTTGAAAAATGATCCCTTGTTGGGACCGGTTCTTCCTGCACAAGCAGGTGTGATTTATAGAGGGGCTGTCCCTCTAAGAAATCAACTTGCGCCAAATATACCAGACCCTCCAGGAAAAATTTCCTTTTTCCCTTTATCCAAAGGCTATCACCCTTGTAGAAAGTGTAAGGTATGCTTACATAATTCTAATAAGAGAAAAACAGTTAGCTTTACATCATCAGTAACCGGTTTTGTATTCCCCATGAAAATATTTTCCACGTGTGCTACCAAACACGTGGTGTATCTCATTACCTGTCATTGTGGGAAACAATATGTGGGCCGCACTATTAGAAGTTTCACCATAAGGGTAGGGGAACACATAGCCAAAATCAAGAAGGGGTGCACAAAACATACTGTACCCAGGCACTTTCTTGAACAGCATAATAAAAGAATTGAGGGGACGACCTTTCAGGTTATTGACCACTTCGTTCCTCACTGGAGAGGTGAGCCCAGTGTTCGGGGTGTATCAAAGCTTGAGGTCTTCTGGATCTACCAATTGAAGAGTTACGTCCCCCACGGCCTTAATGTGGAGTGGGACGTCAACTCCTTCATCAACCAGTCCTGATTTATATGACCAGTATTAACATATTGGAATTTTATAAGTCACTGTATATTTTTTCTATATATTTTTTCTGTTTTTTGAATAATCTTTCCATTTTTCTACTTACTCCCAGGACACCATCTACAATCCAAAAAGTAATTTTTAATTTTAATTTTCATAGATTATTAATAGCTTAATAATATGGGACGATTTAAATGGTCATTATTTTCATCATTTTCGTTTTTGACCACTAGATGGCGCCTACATATGAGAGTTGTGTTATGTAGCAGCCCATGAATATAGGTGGTATGGTAATTTCATTTACCAATTCCCACCACCAGGAGGCCCTCCATACATGTCTCTATGTTCTAGCCATCCTTTATGTTCCCTTTCCTCTGATATTTTCCCTGTTACATCTCCACTGATCGCCCTGTGATCCATTATAGATCAATGAACCTCCTCCACGCACTAATTTGCAGGTGCTGTTGTGTTTATACACGGGCACAACGTCTGCATATCTCCTTACTATGGAGCTGTGTCATGAGGGGGCGGGGCTAACGTCGGCCTATGATGCGCTCCGCCTCTCTAGACTCACACATGCTGGGACTGGTGCTGATTGGCTCATCCTCCTGGAAGGGAGGGGAGCTGAGGGGAGATCATGTTGATGGGCTGATACACAGGAGATGTCACTTCCGGGCGCCTGGAGCGCTTGTAACATACACAGGTAAGACAGGGGTTTTTTAACCATTGGATTGAATAGATGTCATTTCCGGGCGCCTGGAGCGCACGCCTACCGGAAATGCCAGCAATTGGAACGCACGCCATTAACGATGAGTGCTGGTCCTATGGGGGTAAGTAGAGATGGTATTTAAAGCGCAGGGGGAGAAGATGATTCAGATATGCACCCCAGTAGAAGTATTTTGATACGAAACCGGTCGGGCATCTGATCATATCCATCCCACACTGCGCACAGCTACTTTTATCCTTCTCTGAAGTGTGTGTGCCTTGATGCTAAGATTGCTTTTGCAGTGCTGCTTTCTTTTTTGGTGTGATAATGGTTTATTGAGAATCCCTTATTTGAGACTTTTGGGAGCTTATCCTTATTTTTGAAAATTTTTAATAAATTTTTTATGCGATGAGGAGGTGTTTTTTCTTTTCTTTTTAATTTATACTGGTACACTGGATCCCCTGAGAACTCCAACTACCTCCAGGAATATCATCATCACTGTCACCAGTTCCAGATCCCTGGTTCAATCAGAGTGGAAAGGTCCTACCGGAAAAGCGCTTTAGGAGTGTCTGGAGAGTTACCCCTGTAAGGCAATCGGCCTACGCAAGCCTTGAAGACCCCCCACCGTATGGTGAGATGTGGGTCTACTCCATCCGGTAAGGGTACAACTTATTTATTTCTACTGCTGATTTTGTCTGGAGATAATACACCGTTTACCATAAAGATTGATGTTCCCTGGGACTGTATAAACTTTATGCATACAAATTATTTATATGCACTAAATGGGACTTCATGGTTCATGACAACCATTGTTCTTTTCTACTTTGACACTTTATGAATATCACAGTTACTTGTTTTCATTCATGTGCACAGTTTTTTACATTGTGGATTTCACTTCCCTGTTGATTGGAAATGTGGTTTGAGTCGATACACTCATTATTCACGATTTATTGATCCGGGTACTCACCTGATTGTGGGGGAGTCTCCTTGATCTCTTCATATGTACTCACTGTCCAAGTCTCATTGATTTTGTTGAGTCTGATACTGCCTTACAGGGCATTTGTGTTTTTATTGGCGCCACATTTTTCTTTATATAAGGACAGGAGACTCGTCAGCTGGGGGAGGAGGAACGAACGGACGGAAGGCAGCTGGAGGGGGGGGGGGAACGGATTGCAGCTGGAGGGGGAGGGGAACGGACGGACGGGAGGGGGGGGTTATCAGAGCCAGCAGGGAGAAGTGTGGGGGGAACGGATGGACAGCAGCAGCACATTGTCTCTGCTAGGAACTAACTGAACTCACCGCCCGTATGTTTATTTTTTTACAATTCTTTGTTTATTTCAAGAATTACGCATTACAGCATATAACATTTCAATATTATCAAAAAATTGGGAGTAAGATGGATATTTGCCTCCAAATCCTCCTCCCACTTTTATCCTGTAATCATAATACTTTCCATTTCCTCACTTTCTTTCTATCTTTTATTACCCGTTATCCCCCCTCCCCTTACCACCCACCTAAAAAAAAAAAAAAAAAAAAAAAAAAAAAAAAAAAATTTTCTGCTGGCCATTTGCATCCTCCCGTCCCCCTACCCCTCCCTGTATCTCACATAAGGAGCCCATATCGCCTGGTATCTCTCATCTTGGTCTTTCAATGCCAATGTTAGATTTTCCATTAATTGTATCTCTGCTACTTTTGCCAACCATTGTGCTTTCGATGGGGGAGTCTCCTGTTTCCACAGGGCAGGGATACACGCTCTAGCTGCTATAATAAGATGTCTTATCAGCGAGTTTTTATATTTTTCCGTTGACAGTGGGATGTCTAATAATAGAACTGTCGATGGTTTATCCGTTAAGTTAATTCCCGTGATTATATTAATTGTTTCTATTATCGTTTTCCAAAATTCTTTTATTTTCCTGCATTCCCACCAAATATGTACCAGTGTCCCTTCCGCTTCAAGACATCTCCAGCAGATATCTGAAGTCTCTGGGTATATTCGGTGTAATACCGCTGGTGTTCTGTACCATCTTGTCAGTATTTTGTATCCCCCTTCCTCATACTTACTAGCCACTGACGCCTTATGGGTAAATCGAAATATCCTGTCTTTTTGTTCTTGGGTGAATGTTAGTCCAAGATCTCTCTCCCAGGCTCGTATGAACGTGAATTCTTGTGGTCTGTCTAGTTTAATTAACGTTGCATAAAAATAAGACAGAGAGTGTCTTACTATGTTCCCATCCAGACAAATCCGTTCGAATTTAGACGGGGGTCTTATTTCTGAGAAGGTGTCTGCCTTTATTCGAAGGAATGCTTCTAATTGGAGCTGCCTTAGAAAGTCTAATTCTGGTATACCTTCTCTTTCGATCTCTCTCCTTGTCATCAGTCGATTATCTTTTGAAAAATGTATAATTCTACTTATCCCCCTCTGTCGCAAGGCCTTAAACCTTGGGTCTATCAGTCCTACTTGAAAAGCCATCGTCCCTAAAACCGGTGTCATTGGGCTAGGGTATTTTGATATCATCGTTCTTTCAAAAATCTTTTTAGTAATCTGTCTGGTAGCTCCTATCATTGGATGTTTCTTTATCTCTGTTGTTATTTCGCTGTCTGGGATCCATGCCATTCCTTCTAGTGGGACCTCTACTGTCGCTTGTTCCATTCTTATCGAGGGTTTTTTATTCTGTCCGCACCATTCCACTACTTTAGTTAGGTGTGCTGCTTCCTGGTATTTTATTAAATCTGGGAATCCAATCCCTCCTTGTCCCTTAGGTAGTGCCAAGATGGTTCTACTTACCCTAGCTGGTTTCCCTGCCCAGATGAATTTCAGGAATCTTGATCTTAGATCTCTTAAAAAACTTTGTGGAATCTTAATTGGCAAGGCTTGTATTAAATATAGAATTTTTGGAAGCACGTTCATCTTTAATATATTTGTCCGCCCGAACCATGTGAATATTCCTTTGTCCCATCTATCTAGGTCTGATTTTATTCGCCTGGCCACTGATACATGATTAACTTCGAATAGTCTATTCAGGTTTCCTGTTATCTTTGTTCCCAAATAGGTTACATGGGAGTCTGTCCACCTAAAGCCAAAATGAGTTTTAATCTGCTCCAATATTTCCACTTTTACTTCTATTCCTAGTGCCTCTGTTTTCCCATAGTTAACTTTGAAGTTGGACAGACTTCCATATTCTCCTATTTCTGCCATTAGGGGAGGTAGGGAAATGACTGGGGATGTTATAAAAAAAATTAGATCGTCCGCGTATGCCGCCACTTTCTGTACCTCTTCCTTTGTTGCTATTCCCCTAATATTTACATTAGCACGTATTTTCCTTAGGAAAGGCTCCATTGTCAAAACAAAAATTATGGGTGATAGTGGGCATCCCTGTCTTGTCCCGTTTCGAATATCGAATGGTTCGGATGTTTTACCTTCTATTTTAACTTTCGCACTTGGATGTGAATATAAATTCGTGAACCAGCTCATCATCCCTTCTCCTAATCCAATGTGTTGCAGCGTTGCTTTTAGAAACAGCCATTCAACGCGGTCAAACGCTTTTTCTGCATCACTGGCAACTAATATCATTGGCTTTTTTTCTTTTTGGGCTAGATATATTGCGTTTACCACTCGCTGTGTATTCTCTCTGCCCTCCCTGCCTGGTATAAATCCCACTTGGTCAGGATGTATCAGGTCTGGTATACATTTTATTATCCTTTGGGCTAAAATTTTTGTAAATACCTTTAGGTCCACGTTCAGCAATGATATGGGACGATAGCTGGCACATTGAGAGGGGTCCTTCCCTTCTTTGGGAATAACTACTATATGTGCCAGCAATGTTTCGTTTGGTATTTTTTTTCCTTCCCGTAGGGAGTTGAAAGCTGTTATAAATCTATGTGCTAGTTTCTCCGAGAACATCCTATAATATGTTAAACTAAACCCGTCAGGGCCTGGTGCTTTGCCTAATTTTAATGTTCTTAGGGCATCCGAAAATTCCTTTATCGTAATTGGTTCGTCTATTTTCTTTGCTTTCTCTTCCGATATTTTTGGCATCAGAGTATCTTTAATATATTCCCTGGCTTTTTTTAATTTCTCATATTCCTTCTCTGCGGTCATTTTATCCTCTAACTGGTATAGTTTCTCATAGTATTCTTTAAAACAATTTACGATTTCTTGCGGAGTATTAACCATTTCGTCATTAGAGGCCTTAATTTGTGTTATATGATTACCTGTATGCACTCCTTTCAGAGCATTTGCTAATGTTCTACCTGGTTTATTCCCAAACTCGTAAAATGTTCTTCTTCCCCTTGTTAGTTTGGCTTTAGCCTTATCTATCAGCAGCAGGTTCAATTTTTCTCGAGTCGCATCCAGTTCCTGTTCTATTGCTTCGGCCTGGGATTTTTTATGTACAGTTTCAAGCTCCCCCACTCGTTTAAACAGTGTGTCTATCTGTTCGTTTAGCATCTTTTTCCTATGTGCTCCCATTGCAATAAGATTACCTCTCATTACACATTTATGCGTTTCCCACAGACAGAAAGGGGTTGTTTCCTCTGTATCATTTGTTTCAAAAAAAAAATCTAATTTTTCCTTTATTTTCTCTTCGTACATCCTGTCTTTCAGTAGTGTATCATTTATTTTCCACTGCCACTCCTTCTTATCATCGGCTCCCCATTTTATTGTACAATCTGTTGGAGCATGATCTGAGAGTGAAAAAGTTCCAATATTAGCATCCACTAAAGATGTCACTAGATTTTTTGGTATAAAGACATAGTCGATTCTTGTATATGAACCGTGTCTAGCTGCATAGAACGTGTAATCCCTCTCCTGTATATGAGTCATCCTCCAACTATCGATCAGTTGTAATTCTTGTAGGAGTTTTTTAGCCTTCCTTAGTTTAATATATGACAGATGAGAGACACCTTTCGAAGTGTCCTTTGTAGGATCCAGGGCTAGATTGAGGTCTCCCCCAATCACCAATATGCCCTCCCTGTGTTGGTGGACCAGTTGTAGACATGATTCCAAGTAATTTATCTGATCGATGTTTGGTAGATAAATATTCACCAATGTGGTCTTCTGTTGGTTTAATATGCCTTTCACTATTAGCAGGCGTCCCACTTCATCTTTAATCACTTCGGATTCCTTCCACACTACTTGTTTAGATAGCAAAATAGATACCCCACATGATTTCGAATTTTGTGATGTGCTATGGTATCCTATTGGGAACCTGTGATTTTTCAATTTCGGGGTTTTTCCTCTCTTAAAATGGGTTTCCTGTATAAAGATAACCTGTGACTTCATTCTCTGTACTTCTGATAATAGTCGCATTCTTTTTTCGGGGATATTTAATCCTTTGACGTTATACGAGGTAAATGTTAATTTCGACATTTTATAACCTACCCCTAGAGTTAGCTATCACAGGGGGGGGGGGGGGGGGGGGGGGGGGGGGGGAGGGGGGGGAGCGTTGGCCAGCAGGGAAAAAAAAAAAAAAAAAAAAAAAAACCCCTTCCTTCTCCGCAAAAATTGGCTTCTCGCGCGTCTGTGGTCTCCCGGTGTCCCTCAGAGACCGGGTCGCCACAAAAAAAAAAAAAAAAAAGAGCACCCGAAACGCCTCCGGCTTGTCCTCCACCCGGAGGAGAGGCGTTTATCCTGGGGGTGCTGTGGAGCAGGGCTGTGCTAGTGCCCGGCGTCCTAGTCCATGGCCCTCTATTTTCTTTACCATATATTTAATCGACTCTCTCTCTCTTCTCTATCTGATTTTCCTATCCCTTCCTTCTCTTTCTTCTTCCCTTTTCCCTTCCCCTTCCTCCCTTCCCATATTTCCTCTTTTAGTTTATCTCCTTACGTTCTATTTGTCCCTTGTTCTCCCCTTCCCCTCCTCTATCTTACTTCATCTCTTCCTGGGCTGTCTCCTTCCCCCCGTTTTACCATTTCTTCATCTGGTCATGTACCCCCATATCTCCTTTATACTAGAACATTATTATGCATATCTTCAACATGTTTAACTTGATTCTTATAATTCAGGTACTTTCGCATCAGATCAAGATCTTCTGTTATTCCTTATATTATCATATCATATAAGCTATCTCCTCCTCTTTCCCCTACCTCCCACCTGGTATCCCCCCCCCCCCTTATGCCCCCATTCCCATCCATCTCCCCTCCCCCACGTGTCATACCTTAAAGTGCTATCATTTATGTGATCTAGGTCTCAAACCCCCCCCCCTATACCCTCCCCTTTTTTACCCTTATTCTTTACCTCTTAATTCCCCCTTTTCACCCTTGTGCGTCAGCAGGGCCTTGGGTCCTGTTCCAGATTATCTGTGTTCTTATTAACCTACTTCTTTATTATCCTACCCCCCTTTGAAGTAAATCAAAATTGTTCTTCCCTCCCTCTTCTCATATCTCTCTCCCTTTGACTATCCCTTTGGCTATCCCTGTAACACTCCCCTCCCTCTTATCCCTCCCTCTTATCCCTCCCATTTCTACGATCCCACAGGAACTGGTGATTCTCCGTATTAACCTTCTGCTATCCTATTGAAAGCATTCTTACAATTATCACAGTGCTATACCAACAATACCAACACCCTTTAATAGTGGAAGTCCACAGTGCAATGTGACTACAAAAGGAGAAAAAAAAAAGAAAAAGAAAAAGAAAAAAAAAAACATCTCCCTACCCCCCCCCCACCCCCCCCCACCCCCTCCCCCCGTTTGGGGGTACTCCAGCCAGGAAAGAACAAAGAAAATGGAGGCCTAATGAAAAAATAAAAACAAAAAAAAAAAAGGGGGAGCGATTCCGTTTACATGGAAGCAATGTTACCAGAAGGAAAGATACAAAAGTCCCACAATATTTATAGTATCATGGTACCCCTCTCCAGAGGGGGGAAGGCAGTCCCAAAAAAATAAAAAAAAAAGGAGAAAGGGTCCGGGCATCTGCGGTATCCAAAAAAAAAAAAAAAAAAAAAAGTATATAAGAAAACATAACAAATCCTGCAAAGAGAGAGAAAGAAAGTATTTGCTGTTCAGCATTTTGATTTCTTGGATTTCTTCAGTAGCTTACTGGGCTTACTGGACTTCGTCCTCTCTGTCGGGTCACATCTCTATTAGGAATGATCTGTATTTCCCTCCAATCCGGTACAGTAATAGCTTCAGACCCCAGAAACTTGAAAAGCTCCGGCAGCTGGGCTGGATCATTTAAGTAAAACGTTTCGCCTTCTCTCTTAATGGTCAGAGATATCGGGTACCCCCATCTGTAGGATCCGCCTTTTAAACGAATAAGATCTAATAGAGGTTTCAATCTCCTTCTTCTAACTCTCGTCTGAGGGCTTATGTCAGGAAACACTTGAATTGTATCTTCATGTATTTCCATCGGACCTTTTTGCCAGGCCTCCCTCATTATCACCTCTTTTATCCTAAAAAAATGCACCCTACAGAGCACATCTCTCGGGGTTTCTTGTGCCGGATTACGATCCGTAGGGATCCTATGCACCCGATCCAGTTCAATTTGATTATCTGGTGGGTTGCCCAGTATCTCATTAAAAATGGCCGACACTCTCCCACTTAATTCAGCTGTAGTAACGGCCTCTGAGATGCCTTTGATCCTTATATTGTTCCTCCTGTTTCTGTTTTCATTTTCTTCTATTTGTAACTGCATTATTACCATTCTCTGATGTTGTAATGTGATTACTTCCTCCAGTTTATCTACACGGGCGTCAGTTAGTCCCTGTGTTACTGTACAGTTTAGAACCTTCTTCCCTAGGTTTTCAGTATTTTGCCGTATCTCTTCCATTTCTACCCTCAGAGGGCCCAACCATTTACTCATCAGCTCTTGTATATCATCTTTAGTGGGAAGAGAATTTAACAGTTTTTTAATGTCCTGGTCCCCTTCAACCAGTTTCCCTATCCCACTAAGTTTATCAGGTATCTTTACACATGTATTTTCAGCCATAGTACTTCGGGTGTCTCCGATTACTCTGTTAGCCATATCCGCCATATCAGCCTCATTATCTTGTATAATACTTTTTATTATGTCTCTGTCAGGTGGGCTTACAATTACATTCACAGATAACATATCATTATGTGTGGTATTGTGCTCACCTGACTTGCTGTGCTGTGGCTTTGGCTGCTCCCGCTGCTCCATCTGCTCCCTCTCCACCTCTTGTGGCGGCACCTGCTTTAGTGGTTGAGGATATATTGATTTCCCCTGCTTCCGATGTGAATGACTGGTAATAGTTTTTTCTGTAGCTATTTCTTGATGCACTCTCCTTGAAATCACTGCTTCTTGGCCGCTTGTCTCCTTTGCAGCTTGAAATTGCGATTGTAGGCGAGTAGCGTGCGAGTGAGTAGGAATATTCCGTCCTCCAATCTGCTTCCCCCGTCTTTGCATCAGCCTCCTCGCTTTCCTAACACAGGTATACTTTAATTTGAGGTTCCGCTTTTTAACAGGTATCAGCAATTAGGTGTCATAAGCATCCGCAGATTTATTTACATTGAGTCCGTTAAATATTTTAGTGGTGTATATCTTTTCAGCTGATTTACATTCGGTGTCTCCCCACTTCGTTTTACTCTCTGTTGGAGATGGGGGGTGAGACACAGGTTATCGCAGCAAAAATAGCCTGTCCTGCCACCCCAGCGCTGTTCATGCAATCCCCATTATGTGGGTGGAAAGAGGTCAATAGAATTTTACTGACAATCTTTTCTATCCGCTTGCAG
>NC_053499.1:151726550-151736087 GCF_905171775.1 Rana temporaria | reverse complement strand
ATATTACACCCATACTCCCCCCCCCAGCAGTAATATTACACCCATACTCCCCCCCCCCCCAGCAGTAATATTACACCCATACACCTCCAAGCAGGAATATTACACCCATACACCTCCAAGCAGGAATATTACACCCATACTCCCCCCCCCCAGCAGTAATATTACACCCATACTCCTCCAAGCAGGAATATTACAAGCATACTCCCCCCAGCAGGAAAATTACACCCATACTCCCCCTATCAGGAAAATTACACCAATACTCCTCCCAGCAGGAATATTACACCCAGACTCCCCTCAGCGGGAATATTACACCCATACTCCACCCAGCAGGAAAATTACACCGATACTCCCCCAGAAGGAAAATTACACCCATACTCCCCCCAGCATGAAAATGACACTAATACTCCTCCCAGCATGAATATTACACCCATACTCCCGCAGCAGGAATATTACACCCATACTCCCCCCCCCCCCCCCCCCGCAGCAGGAATATTACACCCATACTCCCACCAGCAGAAATTTTACACCAATACTCCCCCAGCAGGAATATTACACCAACACTCCCCCAACAGGAATATTACACCTATACTCCCCCCAGCAGGAATATTACACCCATACCCCCCCCAACAGGAATATTACACCCATACTCCCCCCAGGAGAAATATTACACCCATACCGCCCCCCCCCCTCCCAGCAGGAATATGACCATGCGAAAATTAGCAAAAAAAGCATGAAAAAACGCATTCAAGTGATGCTAAAATGTGAACGCAGCCTTATGCCCCGTACACACGATAGAATCCATCCGCTGAAAAATCCCAGCAAATGGGTTTCAGCGGATAGATCCTATGGTGTGTACACGCCAGCGGATCTGTTTCCGCGGATATATCTCCCCTGGGATGGATTCCAGCAGATCGAATATTTGCTGACATGCCAAGCATATCCATCTGCTGGAATCCATCCCAACGGATGGATCCGCTGGTCTGTATAGACTCACCGGATCCATCCATCCGAAGGGATCCCCCGCATGCGTCGTAATGATTCGACGCATGCGTGGAATTCCTTATATGACAGCGTCGCGCACGTCGCCGCGTCATAATCGCGGCGACGGCGCGACACGTCATCGCCAGAGGATTTCGGCGCGGATTTCAATGCGATGGTGAGTACACACCATCGCATGAAAATCCGCCGAAATCCACGAGAGGATTTATCCGCGGAAACGGTCCGCTGGACCGTATCCGCGGATAAATCCTCCCGTGTGTATGGGGCCTTAGTGTTATCAGAAGGAGAGATATCTACAGCCCCGCTGCCCTGTATTGTCTCCGTACAGGTAAACACCAAAAATATGATAGGATTTGGTTGCTCTCTTATCTTTGCTATTAAGCAAAGATTTTGGAGATTTGTGTGTATTTTGTAGTACCAGATCCTGTATGTATGTAGTATATTTATATGATGTTTATGTGAGATGTCGCAGTTTGTAGCACTCTGCAGAGAAACTGCATCATCTGAAGCAGCCAGGGTCACCATGGCAACCATTCATCACTAGAAACAGAGACTTGTTTTCCTCTCCAGCCATCATTATATTGCCTCCTAAACACACACAGTATCTAGGTGATGTGGTTATTGCAATACTGTGTAGAGCAGCCGGCTTCCTATGTACACATAGAATACCTGTCCTTATCCACAGAACCCAAAATATGTGCGGCTTGTTTCAGTTCCAATTTTTCGTTATTTGAAAATTCAGATGTATTCGAATTTCCGAATTACAATAGTAACGTATTTAACGACCGACGGATGTTGGCTCAAACTTTTCTTGCACACACACGGTCACACAAATGTTGTCGGAAATTCCGATCACCAAGAACGCGGTGACGTACAAGACGTACAACGGCACTATTAAAGGGAAGTTCAATACCAGTCGTGTTAGTAGAAGTTTGGTGAGAGACGATTCGCGCTTTTCAGCTTTGTGCTTTTCAGTCCGTTACAGCGTGACAAATGTGATATCTCCATTACGAACGCTAGTCTTACCAGACCGAACGCTTCCGTCTCGTACTTGATTCAGAGCATGCGTGGGATTTTGTGCGTCGGAATTGTCCACACGCGATCGGAATTTACGAGAATGGATTTTGTTGTCGGAAAATTTAAGAACCAGCTCTTAAATTTTTGTTGTCGGAAATTCCGACAGCAAATGTCCGATGGGGCCTACACACGGTTGGAAATTCCGACAAAAAGCTCACATCGAACACGTGTTGTCGGAAATTCTGACCGTGTGTACGCGACATTACAAGTGCAATTTTTGGGGGAAAAAATACACTTTTTTTAATAAAAAAATAAGACAACAGTAAAGTTAGCCCAATTTTTATATTGTGAAAGATAATGTTACGCTAAATTGATACCCAACATGTCATGATTATAAATTGCGCCCGCTTTTGGAATGGCGACAAACTTTGACCCTTTAAAATCTCCATTGGCGATGTTTAAAAATTGCTACAGGCTTTCAGTTTTGAGTTACAGAGGAGGTATTTTGCTAGAATTATTGCTGTCGCTCTAACGATCGCGTCGATACCTCACTTGTGTGGTTTGAGCACCATTTTCTAATGCGGGCGCGACTTATGTATGCGTTCGCTTCTGCGCACAAGCTCGGCGGGACGTTTTAAACTTTTTTTCCCCCCAAAATTTCCCCTTTAAGACCATTGGGTGGAAAGGACGTTTGACGTCACTTCCGTCATCCAATGTTATGGAGACGAGTGGGGGCCGTCTTTCCCTCACTCGGCTCCATGCTACTGAGGGGATAGGATTGGATCGTCTCCACTGCTACCGACGGCCCCGGTAAGCTGCAGAGACGACCAGAGTGAGTCAGAAGGGCGGGCACCTCTCCCGCCACCGATAAAAGAGATCTTGCGCGAATCCGCCGCATAGACCACTTTTATCTAGCCCCTGGAATTCTATGTCAAAGTACCGACGTACAATGACGGCGGTTTGCAGGAAGTAGTTAAACTAATCAAAATTTCAGCCGAAATTTGAATTTGAATAGTTTTTAATCAAATTTCTGAAAAGAATAAAAATAAAGGAAAATAATACACAAGAATATAATAGAAAATAAGAGATTATAATATAATAGAATAAAATAGAACACAATACAAAATAAAATAATAGACAAAAATAGAATATAAGAAAAGGTACAAAATAGAAAATAAAGAAAAGAGTAAGGGCTGGTTCACAACACAAAAACGCACTCCAGATCCGTTCCGGATGCGTTTCTGCATGCGCCTTTTATAGTGCATTTTTGATGAGTTACGGTGCATTTTTGATGCGTTTGTGGATGCATTCCCGGTGCTTTATTTTTTATTTTTTCAATTTCTTTTTACTATACTAGGGTCCCTTGCATTTTTTATGTGTTTTTGATGCGTTCCAGTGCTGCGTTTCAGTGCATTTTTGATGCTACTGCGTTCCAGTACAGTCCAGTGTAGGGAAAATGCAGCATGTTTTACTTTAACCCTAGTTTAACCCTTTCACTGTGTGCCCAGTGCCCTGCTGTGTGCCCCATGCCCTGTTGTGTGCCCAGTGCCCTGCTGTGTGCCCCATGATTTGCCTTGTGCCCTGCTGTGTGCCCTATGCCCTGATGTGTGCCCAGTACCCCGTTATGTGCCCCATGCCTCTCTCTGTGCCCCATGATGTGCACGGTGCCCTGCTGTGTGCCCCGTGCCCTGCTGTGTGCCCCGTGCCCTGCTGTGTGCCCTATGCCCTGATGTGTGCCCCATGCCCTGTTGTGTGCCCCATGTCCTGATGTGTGCCCCATGTCCTACTGTGTGCCCCATGTCCTGCTGTGTGCCCCATGCCCTGTTGTGTGCCCCATGTCCTGATGTGTGCCCAGTGCCCTGCTGTGTGCCCCATGATGTGCCTTGTGCAATGCTGTGTGCCCCATGTCCTGATATGTGCTCAGTGCCCTGCTGTGTGCCCAATGATAAGCCCTGTGCCCCATGCCCTGTTGTGTGCCCTATGTCCTGATGTGTGCACAGTTCCCTGCTGTGTGCACCATGATGTGCCTTGTGCCCTGCTGTGTGCCCCATGTCCTGATGTGTGCCCAGTGCCCTGCTGTGTGCCCAATGATATGCCCTGCTGTGTGCCCCATGCCCTGTTGTGTGCCACATGCCCTGCTGTGTGCCCCATGATGTGCCTTGTGCCCTGATGTGTGCCCTGTATCCCCCTGTGTGCTCAGTACCCTGCTGTGTGCCACATGCCCTGATGTGTGCCCTGTACCCTCCTGTGTGCTCAGTACCCCGCTGTGTGCCACATGCCCTAATGTGTGCCCAGTCGGTGGGGTTGGCGCGAAGCGTCATCTCCCTGAAATTAGTTTTTGCAGGTTAGGATGTCCGCTGTAGGCGTGAACCTAGCCAAAGAGAACAGCTATTTAGCTTAGTAAATTCACTGATTGAGAGTTTACTGTGGTTGTCCAATCATGTATGGGGGATTTGAGGGAATTTTATAGAGTTTTTCCTTGCGCATGATTGGATGACTGCAGTGAACACAGCACCTTCTCATCCAATCATCCTCACTGACTGAGAACAGATATTCTCCATTGCTCTAAAGGTCAATACATGTCTCCATGGAAACCAGAGCGGCGCTCGATTTATCTGCCTGGCCGCGCTGTTAGTAATGTCTGGCGGGGGTCGGTGTGCGTAGTGACGTAACCCGGAGCGGTTGTGGGGAGGAACGTGTAACGAGGTCTGGGCGGAGATGGCGGACCCTGAGCTGGAAGCGATAAGAAAGCAACGACTGTCGGAGCTACAGGGGAGACATGGGGTGAGAGGAGGGGGCAGGGAGGGTGACTTCAGCTGACAGTGGGGGAGGGGTGTCACTGAGACATGTGGGGGTTCAAGATGGCCAACACTAGGATATGGGGAGCAGGGGGCTAATACTGGAGTGTATTTTGTAGCAGGAGGGGAGATGGTGGGTGCGCATCACTGGGGTATGTGGGAGACAAGGGGGTGGGTGCAGCATTGGGGTGGGGGGGGTACATCACTGTGGTGTGTGGGATATGGAGGAGTGCAACACTGGGGTAATGGGGTGTAACTCTGGGGTATATGGGGGAGGGGCCAGGGGGGTGGTTCACTGGGGTATGGGGGAGGGGTGTGCAACTTTGGGGTGTGTGGGGGTGGGCAGGGGGTGCATCTCTGGGGTATGTGGGAGACGGGAGGTGAAAAACTTGGGTATGGGGGGGGGTTTCAACACTGGGGTACATGGGGGGCATAACACTGGGGGGCATCACTGGGGTATGTGGGAGACTGGGGGAGGTGCAACACTGGGGTATGTGGGAGACCATGGGGGGGAGGTGTAACTTTGGGGTGTGTGGGGGCGGGCAGGGGGTGCATCTCTAGGGTATGTGGGAGACGGGAGGTGAAAAACTTGGGTATGGGGGGGGGGTTTCAACACTGGGGTACATGGGGGGCATAACACTGGGGTACATGGGGGGCATAACACTGGGGTACATGGGGGGCATAACACTGGGGTATGTGGGAGACTGGGGGGTGCAACACTGGGTTATGTGGGGGGGCGGAGGGGTACATTGGGGTGCGGCCATGGGGGTGCATCATGTGGGGGGGGGGTCGGGGTGTAACACTGAGGTGTGTTTGGGGGGGGGGGTCAGGGTGTTACAATGAGGTGTGTGTGTGTTGGGGTGTTACACTGAGGTGTGTGTGTGTGTGTGTGGGGGGGGGGGGGGGGTTGGGGTGTAACACTGAGGTGTGTGTGTGTGTGTGTGTGTGTGTGTGTGTTGGGGTGTAACACTGAGGTGTGTGTGTGGGGGGGGGGGGTCGGGGTGTAACACTGAGGTGTGTTTGGGGGGGGGGTCAGGGTGTAACACTGAGGTGTGTGTGTTTGGGGGGGGGTCGGGGTGTAACACTGAGGTGTGTGTGTGTGTGGGGGGGGGGGGGTTGGGGTGTAACACTGAGGTGTGTGTGTGTGTGTGTGTGTGTGTGTGTGTGTGTTGGGGTGTAACACTGAGGTGTGTGTGTGTTGGGGTGTAACACTGAGGTGTGGGGGGGGGGGCTAGGGGTGTTACACTGAGGTGTGTGTGTGTGTGTGTGTGTGTGTGTTGGGGTGTTACACTGAGGTGTGTGTGTGTAGGGGTGTTACACTGAGGTGTGTGTTTGGGGGGGGGGGGTCGGGGTGTAACACTGAGGTGTGTGTGGGGCGTTACACTGAGGTGTGTGTGTGGGGGGGGGGGCTAGGGGTGTTACACTGAGGTGTGTGGGGGCTAGGGGTGTTGCACTGAGGTGTGTGTGTGTGTGTGTGTGTGTGTGTGTGTGTGTGTGTGTGGGTTGGGGGGGGGGGGGGTCGGGGTGTAACACTGAGGTTCAAGAGAGGGATGGATTACATGGGGTGTACAGGGAAGGTGATGGGAGTTGGTGGAATGCTGTGATTGGTGGAATGCTGTGATTGGTGGAATGCTGTGATTGGTGGAATGCTGTGATTGGTGGAATGCTGTGATTGGTGGAATGCTGTGATTGGTGGAATGCTGTGATTGGGTGCGGATCTGATGATTTTGTATCTATTTCTGCCTTGCAGTGTTGGGGTCCTGAGCTCCCCTCCAGCCAGGTCAATATCTGCATGCAGCCTGTCTGTTCTACCTTTGTGTCGGCTCCCCCCCCAATCGCGCTGACAGATCAATTGTCTTCTGACCAAACCAGCTTCAGAGTGACTGTTCACTGCAAATTGTTGGGCTTGTCCTGTCACCTGTCTGATGTGTGTGTGTGTGTGTGTGTGTGTGTGTGTGGGGGTTGTAGTTTTGGGGTGGGTTGTAGTTTTGGGGTGATGAAATGCTGTGTTCTGAGTTCTTAATTCGTCTGTTCTCTTTGTAGGAAGGTGGAGGTGAACAAGCTCAGCAAGAAGCTAAACAAAGGTGAGGAGTTCATACCAGCTTGTTTCATTTTAAACAGGACCCCCCCCCCACCTCCAGCGCCTGCTGTGATTGTACGCAGCCGGAGCCTGTCAGCAAATCATGGCTGGAATCTGCTGATTGGTTGTTGTACAATCGCAGCCCAGAGAGAAGATCCGTGTTTCTTATCTCTGCAAAGCAGGGATAATTGTGTTCTGTAGTGAAAAGCGGCACCCATTCGACCCCTTTCACACTGAGGAGTTTTGCAGCCGCTATAGTGCTAAAAATAGCATCTGCTAAGCACCCTGAAACAGCGGCTCCATCCTCTCCAGTGTGAAAGCCCCGAGGGCTTTCCCACTGAAGGTGTGCACTGGCAGGGTGTCGGAAAAAGTCCTGCCAGCAGCTTCTTTGGAGCGGTGAACTCGCCGCCCCTGCTTATTGAAATCAATGGGCAGCGCCAGCAAATGGCCGCTTTGCCAGTGGTTTTAACCCTTTTTCGGCCTCTAGCGGCGGTTACAAGTAAAGAAAAGTATACCGCTCTAAAAACAATCAATCCCCATTGCTTCCGTCCCAACAAACCAAGAGGGTGCTGGCTGTGCTCAATTACCATGAGATGAAAGAAAAAGCTACGAGTAAGCATCACAGGATGCGAAACATGTCAGCGCTTTTTTCCTAATCCACTACATTTTCGTCAAAAGTTATGAAGAAATTTTGATATAAAAAAAATTGGATATGTTCTATAGCAGAAAGTAAAAAAAAAATAAAAAATAAAAAAAATATATATAGTATAATTACATTTTATAGTTTTGCATAAACTCAGTGGTGATTGCCACCAAAAAAATCTCTGTTTCTGTGTGTATGAAAAAAGTAATAAAGTAAAACCTTCTGCTGGTTAAATAATGATCAGTATTGCAGAGTAAACAGGCCCATAAGAGAAATATACAAACTGTTGTTCTCTATGGGGTGTATACAATCACTGCCCTGCTAGAAGCTGTAATGTACCTTTTCTCTCTGGTGGCCTGTGTCTCCTACCACACCCCCATAGTCTCTTCACCATTTAATGCTTCCAGAAGTGTGCAAAACCTGTGTGTCAGCCCCCCCCCCCTCATGCAGTGGTTCATTCCTCCAACCAATGGGTCACTGGTGAGTCCTGTAGTGCAATGCTTCTCAACCAGGGCCTGGTACATTTTCCATAACCTTCCATGCCCCAACAGTGGCGGGGGGGGGGGGGGGAATTATTTACTCTCATAATCTAAGTATGGGAATGCGTAGTGTAGCATGGGTCGCTGTTCCAGGTTGAGGGGATGGAGGTCTGTAGTAGGCTGCAGATTATTGCAGGAGGCTAGGTGGCATTGTGCAAGGTGGAGTGGATCGATGTTGGAGGTTGAGGGTATTATGAGGGGATGCAGGTCTGTAATAGGCCGCAGATTATTTCAGGAGGCTAGGTGGCATTGTGCAAGGTGGAGTGGATCGATGTTAGAGGTTGAGGGTATTATGAGGGGATTTAGACTCTGTAGTAGGCTGCAGATTATTGCAGGAGGCTAGGTGGCATTGTGCAAGGTGGAGTGGATCGATGTTAGAGGTTGAGGGTATTATGAGGGGATTTAGACTCTGTAGTAGGCTGCAGATTATTGCAGGAGGCTAGGTGGCATTGTGCAAGGTGGAGTGGATCGATGTTGGAGGTTGAGGGTAGTATGAGGCCCCCTCATGACCACTGATGGTCCATGAGAAAATGTTGGTGGTCCCCAGGGGTTCTGCTGTTAATCCGCATTGTGGCAGGTGCATACCGGTTCTGTGTTCTCAATGTGGTCAGTGCTACCTGATGCCACCTCTGTACTTTCTAGCTCCTGTGAACTCGGAGGGAGGTGCCAGGGGTAGTGGAGAGAGCACTTGGCAGTGCTGATCAGACTGGGAGGAAGCACGGAACTCCAGCACATGGCTGGACAAGGCGGTGAGATCCAATTAATCTGAGAGGCACCTGCTCTAGGTTAGGTGACGTGTAAAGTTGAGGGGGGATTGGGGTGTGGGTTGCTGTTGGAGGTTGAGGGGATGGAGACTCTGTATTAGGCTGCAGGTTATTGCAGGGGGCATTGTGCAAAGTTGGGGGGGCTGGTAGGCAATGCTGGAGGTTTGGGGATCTCAGCTGGCTGGTGGTTGGAAGCTCTACTGTTGTTGTGAGTTGGGGGGGGTTGGAGGAAGGAACCACAGTGTGCCGTGGGGGACACTGGTGAATACCAATCCCAGAAGTAGCAAAATGCCAATGAGACGTATGAAAGATGCAGATTGGGAACATTACCCCATTCACACGAAGCATGTTGGTTTCTTATCTTTGCTTTTTTTTCTTTGCAGAGAAGATGAAATGCGAAATAACATTTTATCCCAGGTCCTCAGCCAGGCCGCTCGGGCACGGTGTAAGTATCATCACCATGTGACCAAAAATAAACCGGTTGGTGGGTCATTCCTCCAAATGTATTATATGGGAGGTATACATTGTTTTTGTGCTCACATTCTCTTCCGTTTCAGTGAACAACCTTGCCTTGGTGAAGCCTGAGAAAGCCAAAGCTGTAGAAGGTTACCTTATACAGATGGCAAGATTTGGCCAGCTTGGTGGGAAGGTTGGTGTCCGCTATATTGCATTTCAATAAATGTTCACCTTTATTTAT